>NW_022987616.1:7524616-7527116 GCF_902827165.1 Trematomus bernacchii | reverse complement strand
ACACACACTCACAAAAACACACACCTCTTTTCTAAACAGCAGGGAATTACAGGATGGAGAAATAGATTTAAAAGGGAATGCACACGGGATAATTCCACCGACTTGTGATCACACATTAAACCAGAACAAGCTTTAATTATAGGCGTCTGTTTTATTGTGTTGCACCGTTGGAGGAGCCTAAGATTGTCATTGATATATCTACACTGGAGCTCGGTACACATGACAATAAAAGCCTTCTTGAATCTTGTGATTTGAGCGTATAGCAGCGAGGAAAAGAGACGCAGCGGCCGGAGACGAGGCCTGATCTGGGGTCAGATTCTGGAGCCTCTCAGCATTCCTGCCTCAGCAGATGGCATCGGACGTCAAAAGCTCAGAGAGCCGTGGTGTTTGTTCTGTCAGAGAGAAGCTCCTGCCTGTTCCAGAGCACCGGGGGAACATGTAAACCCGCGCCGAGGAAGCAGAGGATCACCTCGTAGTTAAATAAAAGGAAGTAGGATGCATTTCTGACGGGAAATGACACCTTTAAGCTCGTTAAATACGTTGTTTTGCAACGTAGAGAGGGATTTTGTATTATAAAAGGGGGTGTTTAGGTTGGAAAGACTGTATTTATAATTACAAATTGGAGTGTTACATTTCTTAAGGTGTATGTATGACAATAAATGGATGGATAAGCCATTTAGCAATTATCAAACACACTACAAATTGTTATTTAATTGACATTACATTCCTTTTTTTTGTGACTTATTATCAGTTGCATTAGCTTTGACTTTAATTAACAAAACATTAAGAGCAATTTCTTTCTTTAAATACTATGTATCTATCATTTTAAATGAATTAAAGCAGATTAAAGTCTTCCTCTTTGGTTGCTATTATTACCATTATTACATTTCTTACTATATTTAAGGTAAAGTAGTTCCTTCTTTCTGATCATAACAATTAATAAAAGGTGTAACTGCTCTGTGGATATGAAAGCTTCAAAACAAGTGTATTAATACGGATGCACATGTACTGAATAAAAGGAGATAATACTACACACACACACACACACACACACACTTACACACACACTGAGATACACCTTAAGCTTGTAAATTAAAGTCATACTCACTGCACTTCTGGTTGAATCCCTGTGTGTTTATCCCTTCTTATATCGTCTTCTTTTAAAAAAACAACCTGAAATGTTCTCCGGGGAGACAGACAGAAGCTCTCTCTCTCCTTCTGCAGCAGAAGTGTGTACAACTACTTCTTCTTTCTCATTTTAGGAAACCCATGAGCGCTATCTCAGGAGACCCGTGTCCCGGTGAGAGAGAGAAGTCGTCCGATTACTGCTTCAGGCTGAGAGCGTCTGAGGAGGAGGGAAAAGAGGGAGAGAGTGAGAGGGAGGGGGGAGGGAGGGGGGGAGGGAGAGAGAGAGAGGGGAGAGAGAGAGAGAGAGAGAGAGAGGAGGGAGTTTTCTGCTGCTGTTCTGAAAAAGCTGAAAGTTTCTCGGCCTCTCAGGAGAAGACTTTGGGCTCTGGAGGCTCCACACACACACTCATTCATATAGCTATACTAAAGCCCTCTGCAGATACTATCAGACACACACACACACACACACACACACACACACACACACACACACACACACACACACACACACACCACACACACACACCACACACACACACACACACACACACACACACACACACACACACACACACACACACACACACACACACACACACACACACACACACTTTCTCTTTTACCCACATTCAGAGGTGGAAGAAGTACTCAGATATTGTACTTGAGTAAAAGTAGAAGTACTCAGATCTTGTACTTGAGTAAAAGTAAAAGTACTCAGATCGTGTACTTGAGTAAAAGTAAAAGTACTCAGATCTTGTACTTGAGTAAAAGTAAAAGTACTCAGATCGTGTACTTGAGTAAAAGTAAAAGTACTCAGATCTTGTACTTGAGTAAAAGTAGAAGTACTCAGATCTTGTACTTGAGTAAAAGTACTCAGATCTTGTACTTGAGTAAAAGTAAAAGTACTCAGATCTTGCACTTGAGTAAAAGTAGAAGTACTCAGATGTTGTACTTGAGTAAAAGTACTCAGATCTTGTACTTGAGTAAAAGTAAAAGTACTCAGATCTTGTACTTGAGTGAAAGTAGAAGTACTCAGATGTTGTACTTGAGTAAAAGAAGAAGTGCTCAGATCTTGGACTTGAGTAAAAGTAGAAGTACTCAGGTATTGTACTTGAGTAAAAGTAGAAGTACTCAGGTCTTGTACTTGAGTAAAAGTAGAAGTACTCAGATATTGCACTTGAGTAAAAGTAGAAGTACTCAGTTTGTGTACTTGAGTAAAAGTAGAAGTACTCAGATCTTGTACTTGAGTAAAAGTAGAAGTTATTGTAAATTGTAATTAAGTTCAGTACTTGTATATTTGCACAATCCTCCTTTTAATACACAATGTAATCGTTGTACCTTCAATCTAAATGATAGTTATGTCTACTCTACG
>NW_022987616.1:7479616-7519616 GCF_902827165.1 Trematomus bernacchii | reverse complement strand
AATCTGGAATAAATGTCCATGCAGGAAGCGAGAAGTGGGTGAATGCAGTTGCAGAATATCCAGTTTTATATCGGTTTTGACACCTCGTTTGAATACTTTTCCACAAGCTTTGCAATTTCTTTGGAGCCCCAATGGATGCATCTGATGACAAACTAATCTTCCATGACTTTGTAGAGAAATGATGAGGTTTTAAGAACAGATTTGAGCTGTCGTTTGATCAGCCGTTTTGTTGGATTTGCACCAACGACGAGTGTTTTTCTTACAATGGACTTGTGTAATGTAATTTAAAAAACATCCACAAGCAATGATCTCTGACTTAATACTTGTGATGTTATCAAATACACGATAAGATTTGCCTCATTTAGGAATGAAAGTCTCACTTCCTGTCCTGCCTTAGTAGTGTTTCATCCCCATTATGTACACTGTCACGCTCACATATTGCGCATCGTACACATGTGACTTCATGCCCTGGATTCAGTGCCGGATGAAGCTCCACTTTAATATGATACTAAAAATGTTTGCAAGATACAATGCAAACTAAAAATGTCAAACATAAATACAGGGATGGATCCTCCAGCTGCTCTCAAAGCTCACCCTGCAATTTACAAACAAACTGAGAAATATTTAGCTTGCAGTTGTTGCCGAGCTGCAAATGTGAAACTTCCTCTGTGTGAGGAGGAGACATATCAGGGATTGTTATAAATAAATAACGGATGGTATGACAGTCGGTAATAGGTCTCGTCAGCAGTGGCACTAAATCTCAGCTGCACCCATCCTCAAATACCGATATGTTTGGTGATAAATGTGCAGCACCCCTCGAACGGGCAGCATTTGTCGGGGGTGCCCCCAACTGTCTGGGTTTGCTTCTGAATGCAGGAATCCTCACAGCTGCCTGCTCAGTTTGGCCCCCGTCAGCAGAGAGAGCTGCATGGGGCCCTCATCAGGAGGCTGGGAATCACATTCAAAAAGCTTTATTTGACGTGTGCGCAGATTTGGCGATGGACATATAAAGTGTCAGGCTCCTGTGACAATGCAACAGGCTTAATATACAAGTGGAAGACTTTAAATAGTGCAACAGTTACATGAATAGACAAATGAAGGGGTTGGAAGCGGGTGAAATGTCAGGAAATAGTGAAACAATTGTATAATCGCTTTGGAGAGGGACGAAAAGTAGAGCCTAATTAAAAAAGAATTACAGTGTATTTCCATTATAGTATGGGAAGATAAGCACATTATGTATTACAGATTCGTAAAGTCCAAAGCAATGTTTTCAAAAGTCTTATTTGGGAGTGAAAAACCCAGAGATATGAACTTAAATATGATGTCAAATGAAGAAAGGCATTTGCACATTTAAAAAGCTGAAAACTGCAGATACTGATATTATTGCATGAAAAGTATAGTTGCCTAATCAAATAATTTCGGCAATGAAAATCTGCAGGATCCTCCAACAATGCAACAAACCAATGATACAAGTAAAAGACATTAAATAATAAATCAAGGGGCTAGTAGCTGGTGGAATCCCAATGTAGTGAAACATTGTGAGAAATGTCCAGCCTAGATTCATAAAGTCCAAGGTGACGTCTTTAAAAGTCTTATTCGTGAGTCTAAAACCCAAAATCTCCATATTTTAGAATCTGAAACCTGATTGTAAATAATTGCCTTTTCAAATGGCAACTTATGTTCACAACAACAGCAACTTCCCATGGGTTAGAGCCCGAAATGCAGGGGTTACACACTCTGCTGTGAACCCCCCCAACCCCTCAGGCTGAGTCCCAGTTCCTGCCCCCGTCCCCCTTTAAACCCCCTGAGTCTCTCACTAACCCCCCCCCACCAGCCAATGGGACATTTGTGCAGCCAGGAGTCACAGAACAAAAACACATTAGGCAAATGTCCGGGGTCAGACGTCTGTTTGAATCGTCCGGATGAAAGCCACTGAAGGAGGTCTGGTTCTCTCTCAGATCCACGTGAAGGTTCTGGTACCAACATGGATTTCTACCTCGTCACCTCTTCCACTTAGTTTTCAGCTTTCTTAAAGAAAACACTAAGTAAAGCATGAGCTTGCTTGACTTGTTAGTTAACTTAAATACACAGAAAGTCACACCATAACACAAACTAACTAAGCTAATGTGTAAAAAGTAGACCAGCGACTTTTGCAAACGTAAAATGAGTCTGTTGTCTTTACAGAGAGCGTGGATAACGTCTGACATCCCGGATGTATTGCATATAGAAAAGTACCTTTAAATAAACATATTTCAGACATATTTCACGCTGTATTTAGAGTACTTTCACGTGCCAGACGACGAGGCTATTAAAGCTCCGGGTATTACCAATCAGACCAGAATTTATACTTAACTACGAGGGAGGATGAAGGATTTAATCTTAATTTGAATGTATTTATCCTTTATATATATGCAGGGGAACTTGTGCTTTCTTAATGGATCAGATCTGTCCCATCTGTAATGCAATATACATATTAGTTTCTAAACAAAACAGAAGGTAACATGTGCATTTTTAAGAGTTTAAAGCTTATTTTGAAGGTGATTATTTGGATACTATCGTGAAAATCTTGACGTTAAATTGTAATGTTGCTCGGTAAGGGGACGATGAAGGATTTAATCGGGGGTAGCGCTCACATTAGTTATTTAAAAAGGCTGTCTGGCTCACTTTCATAGCAGAACAGACACAAGTAGAGCATGCAAATACAGAAATGTTCAATATAATATAGCACATACAATGGTATATATTCAGGAGGAATTATGCTTTATGATCACTTCAATAACCCCTGACCCTAAAAAGGTAAGTGTCCTATCTGTGATGCAATCAAAGGAATCGTTCCTTCACTAGATTCAAGTTGCTCCAGAAGGTTTGAGTGTCATTGAGGATCAAAGCACGATATATTGGTATATTATGAACTGCAATAGCTCAAAATGTCCTACATCCACATTTGTCCCTCAGTGGACACAGCAGGGTGTCTCAGTGATGGATGGACATTCCCATTGGTCACCAGTCATGTTAAACTCCTGCACACACACTCAACAGCTGGTTATTATCTGGAGAAGGTCAGATTAAAGGCACCAAATGTCACTCATCTTACAGAACAGCAGGAGACATGCTGAGCGGGACCATTCCTCTCCGCCACGAGGACAACGTGAACTATTCAAAGATTCAAGATTCAAGGCTTTTATTGTAATTTGTACATAGCTAATAATTAATTAATAATTCCTTATATTTATTATAGCGCTTTTTCCATGACCCAAAGCGCTTTACAGATACACATTACACATGTAACGGTCATGTACTGTGGACAATACCCACAGGAGCAAATTCAGGTGAAGTGTCTTGCCCAAGGACACAACGGCTTTACAGACGCAGCGGAGGCGGGTTTGACCCCCTTGATCTGATGATCAATGCACAGCCCACTGCGCCACACCGCCCATCTTCACACCTCAAAGTCATCAAGGCGCTTTTACAAGTACACATTAGTATCATACATGTACTGTGGACAATACCCACAGGAGCAAATTCGGGTGAAGTGTCTTGCCCAAGGACACAACGGCTTTACAGACGCAGCGGTGGCGGGTTTCGCCCCCTTGATCTGATGATCAATGCACAGCCCACACCTCAAAGTCATCAAGGCGCTTTACAAGTACACATTAGTATCATACATGTACTGTGGACAATACCCACAGGAGCAAATTCGGGTGAAGTGTCTTGCCCAAGGACACAACGGCCTGACGCAGTGGCGACGGGAGCGGGTTTCGAACTGGAGTTCCCCAACGCCCCCTTGATCTGATGATCAAACGCACAGCCCGCTGCGCCACTCCGCCCCTAGCTACTGTGTAGATTTCTCAATGAAAATCTTAGCAGCTGGGTGAAGCGTGACGAAAAGCTCCAAAATGACCAATGAGAGGATGGCGTGTTGAGGCTATGCAGGGACGTATATATGCTAATGTTTACTCTGGAGTACCTCGTGGAGACGTCTGCTCATGCAACAGTCACGCTGAGTAACGGAGACTTACGGTTTTTACTACTACCAATCACCAGTGAGCAGGAAGAGCTGTCCAACGTACTTTACAAAGAGTAGTGCATCATCCCACAGAGGAAATGGATAAGGAAATAACAAATAAAAAAGAGACATTTATTTAAAGAAACATTAATTATCTTTCTTTAGAGCTCAGGCTTTGCAGCATTTCATTGAGAAAGACATCAATGAACCTGAATGGTTAAAAGGTGACTTCTTTGCACTCTCCTTTTGCACTTAAAAAATGTTTGTATCTCATCTAAATCTTATCTTATCTGCTGTATTGCTTCATAGTTGTGTCAATGAAATGTCAGAAAATAGTGAAAAATGGCCAATATCCATGTTTTTGTCAGTTTCAATAAGTAAGATAATTACTTACATGGGATTTAAAACAGAAAACAAACGGATATATCCATATTTGAGAGGCTACAAAACAGCATTGCGTGACCTTTTTGCATAAGAACAAACTTTAAAGATAATTAAATTAACCAAATAGTGTCGTTATATTTTTCTGTTGATCGACTTATCGGTCCAATCGTTCCAGCTCCAGATAACGCAACTCTCTTAAAGTAGAATTTCACCTAAATGGCTCCTTCATACAAGTCGGTTAAATAAAGTCCTTTGCATTGATTATTCCACTGGTTCCTCGTAGACTTCTCGCCTCCTACGGTTGTATTTGTTGCAGAGCAGCATTTTTGTAAAGTGCTCACGAGGAAGACGGTTCTTTAAAAGGTGTGTTTGGAGGAAACGAAGGTGAATAATCTCAACACTGGAGAATAGAGAGAGCGAAGTATCGACAGCTCAGATTTACGAGCATTGAAAAGCTCTAAAGACGGCAGTGATTGATTGTTAGTTAAGTTAAAACAGCTCGTGGATTCCTATTGATATCTGTCGTCTGGCCTCCTCCATGGACTCCTTTCTCTTTAAGTCTCCTCCATGGACTCCTTTCTCTTTAAGTCTCCTCCATGGACTCCTTTCTCTTTAAGTCTCCTCCATGGACTCCTTTCTCTTTCCGTATCGACAAGAAGCTGTAACGTCTTTATACGTACTTTTAAAAACGGTATTGAACAGGTTTTTAGGAACAAAATGAAATGTTTGCAAAGGTAGCGGTGCAACTGAGAAAGGAAAAAATAACTTGTAATTGGAATATGATTTGAGATATTGGAGGAAATGACAATTTTTTTACTTTATTATTGAACAATTGCGATTAATAAGGTCTTTTTAAATACATTTTTAGCAAACGATTGGTAGGAAAGGACATCATTAAATCACCTTTACCAAATATAGCACTTATTGCTATTTTAATATTGTGTTTTTGATAACATTTAGACAAATTGTGCAGCGCTAAAATACACTACATGTGAATCTGACAAAGTGAAAGACAGATTTAGAAATTGGAGTAAAGCTAGCTGCCAATGGCCTGAAGGTATAATCTCTTTCTCTCTTCTTGAACTCTGTAAGAGACACCTTTGATACGAGTGAATCACAGATACGTCCTCACGGTAATACGCAGAGTTTCCTGACGAACCTTTAGCTGAAAGGTGCACAGACGTGATGAACTGCCAAAGACCTCGGATGATGAACGTGTGAATCACCGATACCAGCATGCTTAAAGAGAGACATCCGGGGCATCGCCTGGACTTTAAAATAAACATTACGTTTTGTTTTAAGGATTGCAGTGAAGTGTAAAACGCAGTGAGAAGAGTGTGAAGCCGTCTTCCTCTCCACTTTGTGACTCAATCACAGAAGCCCCAGGTGTTTTCTGTTCTCACAACACCTCAGTGCTGGCTTTCAGAGGCAGAAAAAGACTCCTCTGCTGTAAATAAACGGATATAATGTGTTTGGTAATGCTTCCTGCAGCTCCACAGATCTATAAATAGCTGCGCAGCCTGCCATGGAAACAAACAACCGCCACGGATCGGTTACAGGAGTAGCAACTTTTTATAGGTCACACAAACTTCCAGTTGCCAGGCAAACAATGTGGAAGAAACACTGGCCTCGGGGACGAAGAACAGGTACAACGGGTCTGTTTCAATGGGAGCTATCAGTTCAACCATTGTCTTCCATCCTTTCTGGTTTGAAGGTTGAAATTAAGCCGTCTTTGGTTTTCTAGATAGTTTAAGTGTGTTTCTTCACAGTGTAAACATGTTCTCTGCAGAGTATAATGTTTGTTGTTTACAGTGTATACAGTGTACAGTGTTCATAGTGCTTTCTTTTAGAGTGTGTTTTTTCTGACAGTGTAGAAAGTTTTAACAATTTATACAAATGTTTTTGTATACAGTGTTTTTTACAGAGTTGTATATTTCATAATGTATCCGTGTTTCTTTCCATCCATCTATCCATCTTCTCCCGCTTATCCGTGGTCGGGTCGTGGAGGTATCAGTTCCAGCAGAGAGCCCCAAACGTTCCTTTCCCCACATCAACCAGCTCTGACTGGGGGACCCCAAGGCGCTCCCAGGCCAGCCAAGAGATATAATCCCTCCACCTGGTCCTAGGTCTGCCCCTCGGTCTCCTCCCAGCTGGACGTGCCTGGAACACATCCCTAGGGAGGCGCCCAGGTGGCATCCTTACGAGTCCCTCCCGGATGACTGAACTTCTCACCTTATCCCTAAGGGAGACGCCAGCCACCCTGCGGAGAAAACCCATCTCGGCCGCTTGTATCCACAATCTGGTTCTTTGGGTCATGACCCATCCTTCATGACCATAGGTGAGGGTAGGAACGGAAATGGCCAGGTACACAGAGAGCTTTGCCTTCTGGCTCAGCTCTCTTTTCGTCACAACGGTAAAGCGACTGCAGTACCGCTCCCGCTGTTCCGATTCTCCGGCCCATCTCACGCTCCATTGTTCCCTCACTCGAGAACAAGACCCCGAGATACTTGAACTCCTTCACTTGGGGTAAGGACTCAGTCCCTACTTGGAGTGGACAGTCCATCGGTTTCCTGCTGAGAACCAGCAACCAAGATTTGGAGGTGCTGATCCTCATCCCAGCCGTGTTTCTTTCTTACAGTGTATACATTTGACATGTATGTGTTTTAAAGTATATAAAGGGTTTCTGTTTACAGCGTAGCGTTTTATTTTTACAGTGTAGAAGTGTTGTTTGTAGAAACGTCTGAATACTGGTTTCTATTTTGACTTGTTTTTTCAATAAAATGTCAGAAAATAGTGAAAAATGTCCAACGTCCATGTTTTGTCTAAAATGTTAAGATATTTACTTAAATTGGATTTGAAAACAGAAAGGAAACAGGGTACTGCCCTATCTGAGAGGCTAAACAAATGCATTTGCTGTCATTTCTGCATTAAAAATAACTTTTAAAACTAAATAATTTATCCAAATAGTGTCCCATTTGGACTTGGATGATTGTTCGTTCTGCAGCCGAGCTGAAGTGGAAGGCACTTGTTGGTAGAAGGTCAAACAAGCTGGAAATGAAGTGGGGATTTCATGATGAAATACAAAGGAAAGGAAAGTGGAGATAGAGATGAAATACAACTCACGCTTAGTGGCAGAAACAAAGATTTTAAGAGTGTTTTTAAAGATTCTTAAAGGTTCTTTTGACCCATACTTCTTTAGTTCTCCTTACCAAAGAGGACCCTTATTACACTTCTACATCTCCTAACTCTTTGCACCGAAAGCAATGAGTCTGTTTCATGTCACCTATTTGCATTTTAAAAGCCAATCCTGCAGGTCCGTGAGCTTTCATTCGCCAAACCAAACCATTGTTCACACTCTGCATTTGTTGTGGGAACCTTCTACATCCGTGTTAATCATACCGGCGTTTGACTCTCAGAGCAGCCGTGCATTGCATGATGACGATGCAATTTACAAAATGACAAGCTGGCTGTAACCCTGCCCTGAAGAAGCCTCAGACTCTGAATTATTAATCGACTATTGATGCCTGATAAATGCACTCGGCTCACAGTCACAATGACATTCCTGCCCCGAGGCCACTTGTCTGTTTCCGTCCGTCGAAACAAAAGTTTGCAAGATGTGAAATGTCCTCGTTTGAATCACAAAAGGTAATTGTTTTCGGGGACGTATCGGCTTACACTTCTCAACCGTACTAGTCTCTCTCTCTTTTGCCTCGTTTCATGCCAGATAATTACAGCTTCGCACTGGGTGACAGTTCTGTTGGCCGGCCACCAAACGCTCTCATGTGCCTCCACGAGGGGAATCAACATGATGGAGGAATACAGACATCGGCACACGATTACACTTTGATTACCTCTCTGCCTTTAGGTATTAATATCAAATCCATCCAGAGAACATTAGTGTATATTTTCAGTCCTGTGGCATGCTGTTTTTATCACAAAGTGGACAAGATTGCTACAAAAACTAAAGCATGAATCCGAAACAGAACTAATACCAGAACATCTCCAAGGCGATACTATATTGTGCACAACAAATCAAATGTGCAAATGGCAGAAGAGCTTGTTAAAGATAGCTGTTAGCAACACAGTGCTTGCTAATTAAAGCTGCTAAGGTTGCATTGAGTGATTTTGATGCATTGAAGCAGTACAAAAAGAGTATTGTGCACAGTGAATTATAACTGTAGTATGCTCCTATTTCACAAAGGAGACATCTTCTTAGAACACTAAACCCTGACTGAATTGAGTCTGTTTGACCACATAAATCAGGGCCTGAAACCAACATCATCAATAGAATATTTACCGTGATTTAGCAACAAATACATGTTGAAATTAGCAGGAAGAAAGCTAACAGCTAACGTTAAGTATAGTTACATTGTGATGCATTCAAGCTCTATCTAGTAACAATCATGAATGGTGGTAGTTTATATTTGATGTTCTTATATGTGATCAACTGTTATCTTGTTAAATGCAGTTGTTTGCAAGAAGGCAGATCCTCATTGCATTTCAATCTGACATTTTCATTTAAAGGCTGCAAGTACTCGTATAATGTATAGTATCCGTTTGTACATATTTTTCTGTATATTAGATAGATATACTCTATAGGTCAGGGGTGTCAAACTCGAGGCCCGGGGGCCAAATCCGGCCCACGGCATTTAGAGCTTGCAAAGAATATAATGTGTGTATTATACGGTTACATGCCGCTTTACAGAAGCACGTTGCCCATAAACTACATGTCCCACAATGCATCTCAAAATATGCCTTTTTTCCATAGAATTTGACTTTTTCTCAGAAACTTTCAAAATGTCATTTCTTTTTTTTTCTTTTGACTTTTTCTCCAAAATGTGGGTTTTCTTTTTAAATCATTTTGTGACATGGCGCACTGAAGAGACTTGCAATTATTTGCCCCAGACTTTTGCTTTCAGACGTAGTTAATTAGGAAGTTATTACCCCTCTGGTTATTACCCTATCTGATAATAACCCAATGCAGAGGCAATCATGTAATATAATACATTATTTGATATATATTAAAAATCTATATATGTATATTTATATAGTCTTATATATAAAACTGGCCCTTTGAGTGCAACCATAATGCTGATGTGGCCCGAGATGAAATTGAGTTTGACACCCCTGCTATAGATGTATGCATATATAATATATATATATAATGCTTATTTTTCCATTGTATTTTATTCTTTACTGCCTTGTTTAGATGCTGTGACAAAACATTTCCCAAATCGGGATCAATTAAGTAAATCTAATGATCAATTTGCATAAATAATATGGTTAAAACGGTTTTAAAGGAGTGTATGTTGACGTACATGGGATCTGTTGTTGTTTTTTTGCAGTAGTATGTACTAGAGTATCATCACAGGTTTCAGTGCAGAATACAACATTTCTGGTCTATTATAGTGTATACTTATTTTTTCTGTATATTCGGTCGAGATACTCTATAGATTTATATATATATATATGCTATATAATGTATATTTTGTTATTTACTGCCTTGTTAACATGCTGCTGTGTCTCAATCATTTCCCACATTGGGATAAAAATAGCAATTCTTATATGTTTTGATAAAAAGTAATTAGCAAAGCGAATATGCAATTGTTTTTTTGGAGTGTTTGTTGAAGTTCACAGGATTTAATGTTGTTTTTTTGCAGTAGTATCAATATTTCCCCAGGTTTTAGTGCAGAATATAACCTTTCTGGTACCTTAACCCCCCATCAGTGAATGCATGATACCACATGTTGAGTGGCGATGCTTCTTCCGTGAAATAATGCACGTTATCGAGTTACAGAGCCGCTCTTCTGCCTGACCTCCAGCTGCAGAGCACTTCATAAATTGCACCTTTAACAAAAGCCAAAGGTGATGAATTGAAAAATGTTTAGCCCTTCCCTGCATTATTAACGCAGCCTCTGCCTCAAATCGTCCGCTGGTGAATAATTAAAATTAATCTCGTTATGGGGAGTTTTCATTATGGGCTGATTTAATTAAATGAAAGCTTAAGGACCTCTAATGGGTCAGCAGAGAGCTGGTAATGCACAGGAGCCCATACATTATTTAATGGATCCCACTCAGTGAGGACGGATCAATGATCACTTGTCATCTCATCAATGTGTTGAAAGCATTCCTGCAGGAACTCAAAAATACATCTGCACACCGATCAGCGGGCAAAGTCACCAGGATGCAGCTGTGGATGCTCTGGATATTGAAATGCAACACCGGGGTGTCCAAACTACGACCATTTTCAAATCGACCCTCAGCAAATGCAAAGATGACTTAAGTATAATACATTTCTGCTTGTCTTATATTGCACTTCTTAAATATATATGTTCACATATATTACACAGTATTCATGTGTTAATACGCCCAATTTTCAAATACATTCAGTCCATTGAAGTTGAAAACATCTTCTAACAAATCTAAGGTGATAAGAAACAAGCCCAATAACTTATGTACACAACAACCTTGAAATATACCCTTCATAATTCCTCTTATTATAATCAATCTGAAGCTTCTGTTTTAAGGAATGAGCTGCTAACAAGATAAATGAATCCCTCCGGAGAGCAGTGTGCTGTTTTTTTTAAAAGCATTTTCAAGTATCAAGAATAATTGACCTACATTTGATTGACTTTTCCAACTTATAACAGAACTTATGAGGCGATAAACCTCTAGTGAGCGGCCCAGAACTTCGTATATCTTTCTGTATGTGGCCCTCGGGGAAAAGAGTTTGGACACCCCTGATGTAGCAACACAGTCTCACTCCCTGAACGTCCAGGAGCGACGCTTGGTCAGGGTCCATGGCGTCCAGTTGTGACGCGCCGAGTCTCCTTAAGCTTCATAAACGGACGCAAAGAGCTTTCAACTGATTGCAATGTATTCCCATCGGCGGCGGTATTTGACGCTCAGGGAAGCACCGCATCCGTCCATGTCGGCGGCACTTAAAGGCAATGTGAGCGTCCATTCCCATTGGATAACGGAGGATTTTCCACCCGAAAGTAAGTATTCTCTTTACTGTCGATTACAGTGATATCTGCACTACTCATCAACTCAAAAACACCAGATTATCCTTGTTAATTACACAACATTGATTGGTTTTATTGAAGTATTCGATGTTCTCGCGCCCAGGAGAGGAGCTTAAAATAACGTAATAATAAGAACAAGCATGGGTAATGGAGAGACAAAGCCGGTGATGTCTTCAGGGTGGGCTGCAGCGAAGGAAAGGGGCTGAGTTATCTTCCGTCCTGTTTTTTTATCCACGTCTCGTTGTCCCCCGCTGTGAAGATAGTGGGACCGCCCTTCTCATCTGTGGGTTCGATATCGCGAGAGCACAGATGATTTCGACATTGGTATTCTCTGCCTATTTCCTTAAGCATTCTCTCCTCCTTATCTCTGTCATGACTTTCTATTTAATACCTTATAAACAGCTGTAATCGTTAGTTTAGAAGTCCTAAAAACGCTTCTATGGCACAGTTCTCATTTACGGTAGCTCCCTCTGACGTCATAGCTACTCACGTAATGTGTAAACACTCCAAGTCATTTTCACTTTACATTCAGTGGTAATAATATCTCAGCGTCTATCGATGTAGTGTTAAAGTCTGTTCGTTTTTGGTGTATAACACTCCAAGTCATTTTCACTTTACATTCAGAAAACGTAATATTTAGTCACATGCTAACCGGATAAAGGATTTTCAGAATAAAAGCTTGGCATTGATTTCCTGAGAACTTCCGGGTTTTTCCACAATAAAACAGCTTTAAACTGACGGTATGTTTTAGACTAAATCATGCCATAAAACATTGATTTTCATTTCTAACAGTTTAAATTGTGTACAATGCTTTTGTATTTTCCCCCTTCGATTCGGAGAAACAAATATTTTTTCGGAGTTTAGGATGGCAGAAGACACTACACTACCCAGAATCCTCAGCTATCGTTTGGGACTACACCATGTGCTTCGCTCGACAAACCCCGTGATTAGTCCTCAAGCTCTGTGATTGGATGTTGGAGTGGCAGTGCGAGAAGTTTACACGGAGCGTCAAACAGCACTTTGAAATGGAATGAATCCCATCGACGGCACACTGTTCAAAACAGGAATCGAACGTGTCCTACCCCCCCCCCCCCCCCTTAGGTCACAGGCTCCTCCAACAGTGCAACACAATAAAACAGATACACAGAAAAAATAGTGCAAGTAAATACAAAAGGAAAAATAGTAAAATAGTAAATAGTGCAATAAGAGTCTATATACAAGTAATTGGAACTCCACATAAAGTCAATACACAGATGCGTTTTACATCAATCTCACATCATTATCGAGCTGCTTTGAATTGTTTTTGCTCATTTATAAAGGCGGTCTGTCTCTGACCCCACAGTGCAGCCGACAGCCTGGGCCCTGTGTGGGGGGTGCACATCTGGCATGACAACTCTGGACCCTCCCCGAGCTGGAACATCAAACACCTGGACGTGTCCGAGGTAAAGAATGACATTACCACACACATCCTTTACCACAGGGGTGTCCAAAGCTTTTTCACCGAGGGCCACATACAGAAGAATATACGAAGGGCTGGGCCACTCGCTAGAGGAGAGGTATATCGCCTCATAGGTTCAGTTATAAATTGGAAAAATCTATTAAATGTAGGTATATTATTCTTGATACTTGAAAATGCTTTTAAGAAAGAAACAGCCCATTTGTTGGCCATATTTCTTTATACTTTTTGTATTTGCTGAGGGCCGCATTTGGCCTCCTGGCAGTAGTTTGGACACCCCTGCTTTACCCCCAGTTTCCTTCATTTCTGAAATACAAATGAGTTTTTCTCGGTGAAGGTAGAATCCAAAAAACTGAGAAAATTCTCTACGTATTTCCTGTGGGTGAATTACGGCAGTATGTCACAACACTAAAACTATATAAACATCAGTTTACAAACTCTTGCACAATTTAATTTATCCTGTAACTACTTCACAAACACGTGCAATTTCTCCTCACTGTTTTAAGGCCGCTACACACCCACCTGAGACCAAAGAACGCGTACCGAAGGCGTCCCGACTTTTACGTCAGCTACATCGCCTGCGTCGGCTACGCCGCCCGCTACGCCGCCCGCCTACGAACATACCGCAAATACTTCAGTCGACGAGTGGCAATAACTGTCCTTACCAGCAGGCAGCGGTAGTGTGAACAGCCAATCAGAGTGATTGCTTGGGCCGACTTTCTCTGACCTCCCGCGGGAGGTGTGAAAAGGTGCCGTAAAGAGACGACGGTGCGGGACACACCAACCTGAGTAGGGCGCCGCGAATGCCCGACTGCCTCTCACGGCCTCTGACTCCCAAAATCGGGTTGGTGTGTAGTCAGCTTTAGACCGTTCTGCATGAACAGTTCTGACATTTTTGCAGGCGTGTTTGAGAAATATATACGAGCATACGACTGGATAAATGAGAGTTGGATTGTACTCCAAGTTTTCCGTTTTTGTTGGATTCTTCATTTTTCATGGAGGCATTCCCAGGCTCCACCAACAATGCAACATTAATAGATATAAGGCATAAAACAATAACAATAAAATAGACCAATGTGTAAATAATGCAGGAGTAGTTCACTAAATACAAGTAAATATAATAAGATGAGCTAAATAGTCTAGTTGTCAGCTGTTGTTAACCCGGAAATGTACCCTAAAGTTTTATGTTAGAAATGTATTTGTATTGGACAGATTGCCTATTTATTTGAAAAAGAATTGTCCACAGTAGAGGTAATCATTTCCATCTTGTGCTCTCTACATCCAATGGTGGCAACAATACTCATGGTAGTCAAAATCAGCTCACAGAGAGTACACATATGGCCACTTTCTGGTTCAAACTGCCATCATTGATCCTGAAAATCCCCCCAAAACCACTCCAAATCGGCCACATAATTGTTTTACTTTTGTTTACATATGCTATAATGCCATTCATCTTAATTAACTCAACTTATGCTAATTGTTCAAAACAAATGCAAGTTAGCATCCGGCAGTTTCTATGTCCTTGGGACCCCTACTATACATTACTATCATAACACTTTGGGGTACTCAACATTACAGGGTTAACTAGAATGTAAAATGAAATGCTGTACAGTGAATTTAAATACTGCTTATTGTAGTAATAGATAAACATGTGAGATGCGAACAGATGGTATGAAGTTGTGAAGGCACAGAGCTCAGGAGTTCATCAGTCTTATGGCCTTTGGGATAAAACTGTAACACAGGATCAGTCATTGATGTGCAAATGTTGTTCTCTGGGTAAAGTGTTGGGGATTTGCGTGGAGTTTCCTTTTGAATATGGTTTGCTTTCCTTCTGTTTCTTAATAACCCAGGTGAGCAGAGGGCAGCTGAAGGGACGTGCGTGGCTCTTTGTGGCTCAGTGCTGGTTGGCTGTGAACCAAAGTGACGGGCAGGTGGAGAGGATTCTGGGAAAATGCACTCGTGGAATAGGCTTTTTTAAGGTACAGAGTCCTCATACACATACACTCAGATACAAAAAACTAATATTAATATCTTCCCCCCTTGCAGACGCTGAGTCTCAAGCTATCAGACTATTTGGCCGATTTCCACATCTGGATATCTTTGTACAGCTGCCCCTGCCCCAACGCGTTCACACACACTCAGAGACTGTGTGTGAGCCTGCTGCTTCTGCTGGGATATGCATGTGTCAGCACACTGATCATATCACGAATGGATGATCAGGTTGGTTAATAAAACCTATAGAGTTTAATATTTAGAGCCCCAAGAGTGTCCAAAACATTTTAACGCTGATCCGTTGTTTGCGTTGTCCTGAACACTATTATGATCATCTGACAGATAAAAGAAATGGAGACTATCGGAGGCAAAAGAAAACTCTTTATATCTTTATTCCCACAACATGGTGAACCCTGTCTGACTCTAATTCTTGTGTTTTCAGGGCACAGATCTGCCATCAGTGTCCCCTAAGATTCTGGTAAATAAAATCACGGATAAAGAACCTGAAATCACAACACTTTGCAGTTTGCTGCTCATTAACGAGGGGGACATTGCCAAGGGAGGAGGATTCAGATCTCACTGGGGTCTCTACCTGGCCTGGACTTTGTGTCTGCTGATGTCCCTCTGCTGCCTGGTGCTCTCTGCGGTGCTGGGGATGAGGTAACAGACATCTGGAGGATTGTGAAGTGGTGTGGATAATGCTGACTGATTTATTATCAATACTGACTCTTTAAAATGTCTCAGAGTCATAATGTTTATTGTTGGGAAAATACTGAATGTACTTTTCCAATATGAGAGTAACATGATAACAAAGGTATCCCAACTGTAGCTGTGAACATGACAGGATGTATGATTACCTAGAAGAGCATCAGGACTGTTTTAGGCATATGATAGCTATGTGATTAACATGATGATTCAGCCTCTATGGAGATAGACATATGACAAGCATGCTCATTTCTGACGTGGAGCTAATCTGAAGTAAACATTGAATACTGCTTTCTATTCCTCCATCTTGTGACTGTGTAACTCCCTCTCTTGTATATCAGCATGTGAAGGACACTGTTCAGGAACTAGTTGTACCAAAAAAAAGGTCCCCTATTATACTGTTTTCATCAATATCTTATAGGTCTCAGATATATACAAACATGTCTCTGAAGTGTTTGGCTCCAAATACCAAACAGATCATTGCAGCATCCCATAATCCCCTCTGTTTCAGCCCTGTTTCTAAAGTGCTGGACAAAACGTGTAAGTATCATCAACATTTGTTTGCCACAGATCTGATTTTCTGCAATAGTTCAAAAGCCAATTTGAAAAATCCCATTGACTTTTATTTGAGGGAACCATTGCGATGCTAACATGCTAACATCCAAGTTTGCTAACAAACAGACGTCATCCCTGCACCGCTCTATTACAAAAGGACCTATAAGGCTTGTTGTCCTCTGTCTATACCCTGTAATGATTCAATATAAACTATACCAGTCATTTGAATCGTACTAAGGGTGTGTTTTATTTCTAGTTACCTCTTAATAACAAATGTATTACCCCCTAAGTCCCTGTACTTCTTCCACTCTACCAACCAGTAGCAGGTATTTCTAATTGGTATCCAATATGTACAAAACATTTACAAACTGTTATTTGAAATAAGACTAATTCAATATGTTTGATAGTGATATATCAAACCAAATAGCTATAATATTGGAGCATCATCCTTCAGACGCCTGGAGTACCACAACGATGTAAAACACATAGTGGGATATAGTTATATTTAATGCTTCTAACACGATTATATTTGAGTGAAATAGTGCAAAAATGTATTAAACTCAACTGATCTGTATATAATATCAGTATTTTTTTAAGTGTGTCTAAGTAGAAACAAACACACAAATAATGCACTTATAATAAATAATTATATATTTTATATTAATAAAGACAGAAAAGACATGTGTGCTTCCAAAGAAGCGTGTGACCTTTGACTCAAAACAACATCAGGAACAATTAAAACAAATTAAATGTTTGCATTGTGTAACTGTAAAGACCTTAAAGCACAACATTTATTCTGCCTATAATTGAAAGTTATGAATGATAAAAGTAATAGCCATCGATTCCCGACCGAGCTGAACGTTTTGATGTTTGAACGGAGTTTCTGCGATGTTGAATGTGGGAGGAGAAGACGGACAAAGTAATAAAGTCATAAAGTGGGACAAATTAATTGCATTTGACTACGAAATCACATGTGACCTTAACGGAATCACATGTGATCCTTAACGGAATCACATGTGACCTTAACGGAATCTCATGTGACCTTAACGGAATGACATCTTCACAGTTGAGATAGAAGCGATGACATCATCACATCACATGACATCTCAGTTCAGAGTAGAATCTATGACATCATCACATGACATCACAGATGGCCTTCAAGTTGACATTGCGAGAGCTCTGAAGTGCAGGCATTCTTCAGTTCTTCAGTTCAGAGCGGTGAGTGGTACACGTATTCAGTCAGAGCAAACTAACTTCACAGTTTTCTAGACAAAACACGTATTACGTAGACACATAGATTTGTATTCCTACGAACAACACAAGTCCACAGACAGCGCCATGGATAGAACAAAGTCAGACCAGAGCAACAAGGAGACATCCCACAGCCAGAACGATGAGAGTCTCCTGCAGTTTGACGCAGAGACCGTCAAACTGCTCGTGATGAGAGGAGATGAACTCGTTGAGTGTGTGACAGTCTGTGAGGAAAGATACGGCGCTCTGGAGGAAAGATACGGCGCTCTGGAGGAAAGAAACAGCGCTCTGGAGGAGGAGATGGAAGCTAAAGAGGCTCAACACAAGCAGCAGCTGGACGAGAACCTGGTGACCATAAACCTGCTGAAGAGAAGAGAGGAAGAACTCCTTCAGAGCCAGGAGAAGTCCACCAAGGACCTGGCTCAGAAACAACAGAGCTTGGAGAATGGAAGACGAGGCATGAAGTATGTAGTGGACGAGAAAAACTACCAGGCCGCTAGAAACCACACCTTGGAGACGGAAAATCAAAAGATGGAATGGAAAGTGAAAGGGGTGATGAAGCACAACAGTCAGCAGACCTTTAGAATCCAAACCTTGGAGAAGGAAGTCCAAAAGTTGGTGCTCCAGTTGGAAAAGCAGGGAGAAAAGATCTCTGAAGACCAACAACCGATGGAGGCCAAACTAAAACAGGTGGAGAAGGAGAACGAGGATCTGGCAAAGAAGAACAAATGCTGGGAGACGTATGTCAAACAGCTGAAAGACCAGATGAGAGAGAAGGAGGAAAAGTTCTCCAAAGGCCTCGCCGAAGAACACCTGAGCTGCGAAACCAAGGTTAATTTCATGGAGACCAAATCTCAAGAGGAAGAGAAGAAGAAGGGCAACCTGGTTCTGAAAAAACTGATCGGGGAGAATGAATTGAAAGTGGTTCAGGCACAATTAGAACAGGCCAAGGAATCCATAAGGAACCTGGCCAAGATCAACAAGAGCTGGGAGTTCAATGTCAAACAGAAGGACATGAAACTCCAGCAGCTGAAGAACGACTTGGAGGAGCAGGAGAAAAAGTTCTCTGAAGATTTGGCCAAAAAACACCTGAGCTGGGAGACTGGGTTAAAACAGGTGGAAGCTAAATGCAAACAGGTGGAGAAGCAAAAGAATCATTTGGCCAAGATCAACAAAAGCTGGG
This sequence comes from Trematomus bernacchii, assembly GCF_902827165.1. Lineage (NCBI taxonomy): Eukaryota > Metazoa > Chordata > Actinopteri > Perciformes > Nototheniidae > Trematomus > Trematomus bernacchii. Next base: position 7,501,059 of record NW_022987616.1, on the reverse strand, counting down.
AGACGGATGTCCAACAGCTCAAAGGCAAAATGAGAGAGCAGGAGGAAAGGTTCTCAGAAGACCTGGCCGAAAAACACCTGAGCTGGGAAACCAAGGCCAGTTTGATGGAGACCGAAATAAAAGAGGTCACTCAGGAGAAGGAAGACCTGGCTCAGAAGCTTCAGAGCCAGGCGACTGAATTCAAAGAGATTCAGGTTCAGTTACATCAGGCAGAGGATGAGAACAACCGGAGCTGGGAGACAAAAGTCCAGCAGCTTGAGGAGGAGATGAAGGAGCAGAAGGAGAAGTGCTCCAAAGACCTGACCCAGAAACACCAGAGCCGGGAGACCACGGTTCATCTGATGGAGACTCAACTGAAGGAGGCGAAGGAGGAGAAGGACGACCTCGCTCAGACGCGACTGAGCTGGGAGGCCAAAGAGAAGAAGATGGAGGACGAGAAGACACTTCTGGAGGACCTGTGTCTTCACATGAAGAATAAGAGCAGAGGATTATTCGCTCGCAGGGGGGCGACTGAGGAAAGGGACGCCATTTTGCAGAAAATGCTACGCAAGATGCAAGAGAAGGAGATGGGAAAGAAAGCAAAGGGGGAGAAAGAGGAGAAGGAGGAGGCTGGACGTCAGTAGCTGTCTTTTCCTCTCCTCTTTCCCTCCTCCATTTCCCCTCACCTCCTTCCTCCTACCTCACCCCCTCCTGCCTTCCCCTTTTCATACTCAGGGTTTTCTCCTGGAGCTCAGGTTTTCCCACAATCTATATAATAGATGTAAAAAAATCACTATTAAGTCCCTCCCCCATTAACTGTACTCACTTCCTGCTACCTCACCCTCTCTCACCTTCCTCCATCCTTTATTTAGTTCCTCCATACTTTCCCCTCACTTCACCCCAAACCCTCTCCTCCATTTCCCTCACCTCTTTCTTCCTACATCACCCCCTCTTCCCATTTTCATATTTAGTGTTTTTTAGTTGTATTTAGACTTGATTTTAAAATTAAAATGTTAATTAAATGTATGATGTGTATGCCTCACTGTGTAAACGTGTACAGTATATATTAATTACTGTATGACATGTTGGTTACTAAAGTACCGGTATCTGTTCTATTTGTGATTTAAACAACTTTGAATTTAATAAATACAACAACAGAAGTTGTTTGTGCAGATTGTTCTTTTATTTTGGGGTTCAATTACATTGTTGTGTTTTTGTTGTTTTTAAAAAATGTGTTGATTTCATATGAGCTGTTAAAGTGTTCAAAGCTCTTAAACGTTATTTAAAGGTCCCCTATTATACTGTTTTTCAGGTCTCAGGTATATACAGAGCCTGTCTCTGATTGGCTGAAACACCAAACAGATCATTGCAGCATTACCCATAATCCCCTCTGTTTCAGCCCTGTTTCAAAAGTGCTGATTCTCTGTCTGTTACTTTAGATGAAAATAAGGAGCCCCTCCCCACGCCCCTCTGAGAGAGATTTGGTTAAAAAGAACACAGCTGACAACCAGACTATTTAGCTCATCTTATTATATTTACTTGTATTTAGTGAACTACTCCTGCATTATTTGCACATTGGTCTATTTTATTGTTATTGTTTTATGCCTTATATCTATTTATGTTGCATTGTTGGTGGAGCCTGAATGCGTCCATGAAAAATGAAGAATCCAACAAAAACTGAAAATTCTTGAATGATTTAAAAAAAAACTCTCAACAAACTTGGAGTACAATCCAACTCTCATTTATCCAGTCGTATGCTCGTATATATTTCTCAAACACGCCTGCAAAAATGTCAGAACTGTTCATGCAGAACGGTCTAAAGCTGACTACACACCAACCCGATTTTGGGAGTCAGAGGCCGTCAGAGGCAGTCGGGCATTCGCGGCGCCCTACTCAGGTTGGTGTGTCCCGCTGCGCCCCGTCGTCTCTTTACGGCACCTTTTCACACCTCCCGCGGGAGGTCAGAGAAAGTCGGCCCAAGCAATCACTCTGATTGGTTGTTCACACTACCGCTGCCTGCTGGTAAGGACAGTTATTGCCACTCGTCGACTGAAGTATTTGCGGTATGTTCGTAGGCGGGCGGCGTAGCAGATGCAGGCGATGTAGCTGACGTAAAAGTCGGGACGCCTTCGGTACGCGTTCTTTGGTCTCAGGTGGGTGTGTAGCGGCCTTAAAACAGTGAGGAGAAATTGCACGTGTTTGTGAAGTAGTTACAGGATAAATGTAATTGTGCAAGAGTTTGTAAACTGATGTTTATATAGTTTTAGTGTTGTGACATACTGCCGTAATTCACCCACAGGAAATACGTAGAGAATTTTCTGTGGGGTCAGAGACAGACCGCCTTCAAAGCAGCTCAATAATGATGTGAGATTGATGTAAAACGCATCTGTGTATTGACTTTATGTGGAGTTCCAATTACTTGTATTTAGACTCTTATTGCACTATTTACTATTTTTCTTTTTGTATTTACTTGCACAATTTTTTCTGTGTATCTGTTTTATTGTGTTGCACTGTTGGAGGAGCCTGTGACCTAAGGGGGGGGGGGGGTAGGACACGTTCGATTCCTGTTTTGAACAGTGTGCCGTCGATGGGATTCATTCCATTTCAAAGTGCTGTTTGACGCTCCGTGTAAACTTCGCGCACTGCCACTCCAACAACCAATCACAGAGCTTGAGGACTAATCACGGGGTTTGTCGAGCGAAGCACATGGTGTAGTCCCAAACGATAGCTGAGGATTCTGGGTAGTGTAGTGTCTTCTGCCATCCTAAACTCAGAAAAAATATTTGTTTCTCCGAATCGAAGGGGGAAAATACAAAAGCATTGTGCACAATTGAAACCAATCAATGTTGTGTAATTAACAAGGATAATCTGGTGTTTTTGAGTTGATGAGTAGTGCAGATATCACTGTAATCGACAGTAAAGAGAATACTTACTTCCGGGTGTAAAATCTTCCGTTATCCAATGGGAATGGACGCTCACATTGCCTTTAAGTGCCGCCGACATGGACCGATGCGGTGCTTCCCTGAGCGTCAAATACCGCCGCCGATGGGAATACATTGCAATCAGTTGAAAGCTCTTTGCGTCCGTTTATGAAGCTGAAGGAGACTCGGCGCGTCACAACTGGACGCCATGGACCCTGACCAAGCGTCGCTCCTGGACGTTCAGGGAGAGAGACTGTGTTGGATATAGAGGATGTTTAGTGAGGGAAAGCATGGAGGGAAAGCATGGAGGGAAAGCATGGAGGGATAGCATGGAGGGGAAGCATGGAGGGGAAGCATGGAGGGAAAGCATGGAGGGGAAGGAGTAACTGTGCAAAACGGTGAAGGGTACAAGGTGTACATCTGATACCAAACAATAAATGATATCAGAGGCAAATGGGCGCCATTAAAGAGCTTCTTGTCTCATGCAGGAGCACTTAAGCACTCTAATTATCACACAGCACTGAGGAGGACACACACTTTGAAACATCTTCACCTCACATGGTGGAGATCCCTCTCTATTGTGACAGATTTAGAAAGACAAACTATTTGTATTTAGTTTTCCCAAACTAAAGCCCTCGTATCACACAAATACTTACAATTAAAATGTTGTCCAACTGTAATACAAGGTTCCTGAAGCGATGTAGATTAAACACACTTGTTTAATGCCTTTTTTTTAAGCAGTAAACAAGGCAAGAGTAAACGCCTAATTTCTAATGTAGATACCAAACTAACACCTTTGTTTTGTTAGAAAATATGCACAAAAAACACCTATTTTTGATGTAATAATAATGCAGCTATATCCATTTGTAATGAAAGGTTGCTACATCTTAACGACAGATGGATTCAAAACCTTTCCATGCCACTCAGAATTACATTTAAGGTCAATTTTGTGCACATTTTTCCCGCTGTCTGGATTTGTGCGATAGGACATTTGGTCAATTCATTAAAAAAACCTGCATATTTTGGGGCTTTTTGAAATAAATGATTAATTCGAATGTATTTCCCATGTTTGAGACTTTAATTTAAGACCTATACATACCAAATGAAGCACTCGAATGATCACACAGCAGTGAGGACACACACTTTGAAACATCTTCACCTCACATGGTGGAAGTCCCTCTCTATTGTGACATATTTAGTGAGTTTAACCTCCCATTAAAACAGCTGTGAACATTCATAAACCACTACTATTTAGACATATTTATGGCTATGTTACTGGCATCCTTTGGTTACTATAACCCTGCATGAACACACAGTTAGAAGTACACTACATGTATACAGCTTTGTACATATGACTACAAAATGAAACAAGCATTTTGAACCTGGCTTTATCCAATGTTCAGGTTTGTGTTCCTGAAATGTGTTTAAAATCTGCGCATATTTAATTAGATAATGGGTACTTTGCATATTTAAACATGCTATTTCAGAAGACTTGTAATACGAAAAACAATTGTCTTAATGTAAGTCATTAACTGGAGAAATGTCTTGCTGATATCTTTAAGTTAAAAAAATGACCCTATTCACCTGTAGTGTCTCACCTTAACGTTTTTAGACTAAGTGTAAAAATGCACATTGAATTTGATCTCGTTGCACTGTCATCGCTACGACCTCTGCTTCTACCACTCTTACTTATTTATTTGTGTCTATTTTTTACTGCAGTGAGAGTTGCCAAAGAACTGTCGTTGTATGATGACAATAATAATTTAAAACTCTGAAAAGCGTCATTATGTTCAGCCCTCTCTTCAAAACGCCACTCAGACAGACCTTATTGTTATTGCCAGGCTTCTCCAAATGAAATGCGTGTGATTATTCTGCTTTAAAAACACCGTGTGAAAGCGTGTGATAATGAAGAACACATGTGAGCGACTGGCATTAGGATGCACAGAATCTCTCATTATGTGCGTCAGGAAGGAGGAAATCTTTAACATAAACATTAGCATTTTGTGAAAACAACTGGGTAATTAGTTTAGGGCGTAATAGGCACACAATGAAAGAAAGCATTCTGGCTTTTAAAATGAATAAAAATGGATTGCGTCCCAATAAAAAGCGAATTGGCGGAGTGTTAACTGGATTCCACGTAAACGTCTGTATGGTCCCTGGTTGCTTCGCTGCGTGCTAATGCAATAGAGAACACTTAGCAATAAATGCTCCTCTCTGATGAGCTCACAGAGGCTTTCCAAGATGGCCTGATGAAATTGTAAAAATTAGATTTGAGCGAGCTGCTAATGACTCCTAAAACAAAGGAAAATCTCCAAATAGAATTAGCCTGCCCTCTCCTTCTCTAAATACATCATATGTAAATTACTGTCATTGGGAGAAGGATGCCTGCCTGGAAGGTAGAGCCTTCATTAGAGATCTCCAAAGGTTTGGGACTCCACCGAGAACTCCTCCAGGACATTTGGAAAAGTTTCAGCACACAGAGAGAAAAGGTATTTAAAGGAACTGTTTACTAACTGCATCAGCTGTTTGACTACGACTTGTATTCCACTTTATTTCAGTCAAACGAGAAGCTTTTTACTCCAAAGCTGAATAACTGATTAATAATGCTATTGTTTTCATATTTGAGTTTTGGTTAGCGCAAGGTAATTGAACATTTTATCCAAAAAAACAATATCATCATTATATATTAGGTCACATTGAGCATTAAGTGCATATTATTTAGATTTTAAGCTTATTTGTGTAAGAGTTTTATTCCTCTTATTTCAGTCAAACTACATGCTATTTACTCCAGAAATGAAGCGAATAACAAACAAAAAATGTCATTATTTTCATAATTTTGTTTGGTTTTGAAATCCAATAGTGATTAGTATGTTAGCGCAGGGTAATTGAACATTTTATCCGAAATATTTTCATGATATATTAGGTGATAAAACACTAATATAGTGTCAGTGAAAGGTATTGAATATGAAATACATGAATGTAAGATGCATTATGGGAGTCACATTGACCACTAAGTGCATATTGTTCTTATTTTAAGCTTATTTGTGTTATCTGCGTCACATCAGCTAACTCATTTCATCAATTACAGATCTTTTAAGTTGATTAACTAATGGATTTTTAGGTTTAATTGACAAAGAAACACGCAAAAGAACCACTTAAAATCTTGTTTTGACTCAAAGATTCTTAGAAATAATCCCTTTACCATGACAAAAAGACTAAAGTCACATTAAATGATAACTTGTGGGTTCAGGACTGTCAAAACAAGACATTTAAAGACTACTTCATGTATTCTGACATGTTAAAGAGCAGATAATGTATAGATAATGACAATAATCGTTATCCACAGCCTAAACAATGCACTCCAGTTCTTTCTGTGTCACTTCAACTCAAGATAAACACTATAACAATGTCAGCTTAAGGTTCACGAGTGCTGACACAGCTCTTTCCAGCAGCTCTTTGCTCCACTTATCACTGAGTGGCCTCTTCTGTTTGTGCGGGTTAAAGAAAGCAGACGAGTACGACAGCTCTGAAGGAAAAACACAGCAATTAAAGCGGCTCAGAGGTGTTTGCAGGAACTGTTCCCTAACTCCTCAGGTAATTCACTGATCGCTCCATTGTTCACGCGGATTTACCCGGAGGTTTAACCGGCTTTAGGGAAAACCTCCAGCAAATATGAGCACAGACCTCACAGGCTCTCTAAATAAAGACACCCTGAATGTCAAGAAAGGTATCATCTCTTGCACTTAATATGTCGTAGCTGCTATAGTGTACTGCCATGTGGTAAATACTTGTGATAAAAATGTACACTTGAAGCATTATTTGTCTAAAGTGTTCATTAATGTGCTCTCTGTCCCTCTTCAAATAAACGATTACATGAAATAAATGAAAAATGAAGGGAGAAGTACACTGCAAAAATGTAAAATCTTGCCAAGTATATTTCAATCAGGAGAGACTTATTCCGTGAGTTTGATAGCGTATTTATTGCCCGAGGGGTTACAGGGTATATGCAGGAATCCTGAAGTCAAATGTAAGACCTTTTAAGACCTTTTTTAAGACCCTTTCCATACATTTTAAGACCTCATCGCCACTTCAAGTTTTAACCGGTTACACACTTTACCTCACATTGACTATATACAGTACAGTATTGATCGTCCTTCCTCCTTATCTTCCAACCATTTGCGGTATATTTGGAACTTTAAGTATTTTTGGATCTTTAAGTATTTTTGGAACTTTAAGTATTTTTGGAATTTACGGTATTTTTGGAACTTTAAGTATTTTTGGAACTTTAAGTATATTTGGAACTTTAAGTATTTTTGGAACTTTAAGTATATTTGGAACTTTAAGTATTTTTGGAATTTACAGTATTTTTGGAACTTTAAGTATTTTTGGATCTTTGGACCCTTTCCATACATTTTAAGACCTCATCGCCACTTTGAGTTCTAACCGGTTACCTTGGCGACACACTTTACCTCACATTGACTATATACAGTATTGATTGTCCTCCCTCCTTATCTTCCAACCATTTGGACGCAGACTTGCATTTCCCCATAACGATGTTGTTTAACAACCGGCGTAAACGGACCTTCGCGCGCTATCAAGCAGTGAGCGTGCGATGTCCTGTTCAGATGACGTCAAATCCAACGGGATGCCATAAATAAACTACACAGAATCACACTACACACCTACGCAATGATTACATTCAGGCCGACTGTAGAATACAACCTCTTTGGACAATTCATATACTTATTGAAAACAAGCTACAAAATGTAATACCTTGGGAAATGCCGTTTAATACTTTTTAATAGGCTTAATTTTCGCTAAATTGATTCATCAACTTTTAATACTTTTTAAGACCCCGCGGACACCCTGGGTAATATACATTTTGGAGATTAGACCCCATCATACTGTGATGGATTTAGGGGGGGGGACTGGTGGTGCTGAAGGGGGATTCAGATCCTTAATGATGAGGGTTCTTCTGGGCTAGCCTGGCCCTGGATCTGATGACTGGAGGAGGAGGAGGTGGAGGAGGAGGAGGTGCATCAATTCTCTGAATGATGCTGGCGAGGGAGAGAAGAGCCGATTTAAACGTTTGCCGGGTGTGCTGTGATTGGCTTGTGGGGGATGAGACGGGACTGATTGGTTTAGCTGGGGGTATGACGCACCCTTGCTTATTGAAGGAAGGGCGAGTGAGTGAGAGAGAATTGTGAATGAGAGCGTGGGAAACAGTTTCCCATGAAAGAACTTGCGCTGAGCTTCATTTGTCTAATTTCTGTCAGAACATGTCGTTACACTTGATACAAGACTTAATAAGTTAAGTCTGGTTTTTAGACAAGGCATCTTAAGCATCTTTCTAAGTCAAAGTCTCTTAAACACATCTTATTTTACAGGAAAATCTCCACTAACTAACATCAGAAAGCTGAATATGTCTGAGCATTTCTGGCTTTTTTTGTTACAAATTCTCTAATTCTGGTCAAATATATTTCAAAATAAGTTTTCAGCTAAATACAAAATCTCATTTATCTAATTATCCCATCTTTACTTTGAGAAATCTCACCACGCCATTTTGTACTTGTTCTATTGGCAGATTTGTTCACTTAATGAAAGCAAAAACATTATTGCACAAATGTGTTGAATACTCGATTCTGATTGGTCTATTACAGATTTTAGGGCCTAATTGTTTATGACAGATCATTGATATTCAAGCAGTGCTATTTCTTATTATATGTTACATTTTTTATTTACTATTTTGAGGAACGTCCCAGAAAAACTGCAAATGTATTTGTGTCAAACATCTTGAATTTTGATTATTACACACAGCAAGAGGACTACTTCTTTTGGCGAAAGCAATGTTTTATTATTATTTATTGCACAAATGTGTTAAATACTTGAATCTGATTGGTCTATTACAGTTTTTTACGGTCTGTTTGTTGATGATAGATCATTGCAATGGATGCAGTTTGATCTCCGATCTCTTACAATATTATATAAATTGTTATTACATTTTACATGTACTTTTTATTCACTAGTTATTGTCCATAAAAAATTGCATTTCTGACAATTTTATTCGAATGACATTTTTTATTCTTGTGCAAAGCAAGTGGACTTTTAATGTGAAACGAATAGAAAAAACGTCTTAGATTAATGAAATTATATTTTCTATCATCATTTTTTGTAAAATTAATAGTTTATTTAGTAAGTAGCCTTTTAATAAGCAGGATAAAGTAAAGCAACCAGGTGTTTTTAGCTATTTGATGTCTTTTCTTTTGAGGAACATCCCAGAAAAACTGCAATTTTATTCGTGTCAAACACCTTGAAGTTTGATTATTACACACAGCAAAACGACTATTTATTTTGGCGAAAGCAATACAAAATGTTTTAGTTTAATGAAACTAGATTTTCTGTCATCATTTTTAGTAAAATTAATTGTTTATTTAGTAAGTAGCCTTAAAAACACAGGATAACGTCAAGCAAAAAGCAAAAAATTAACCTCGAAGTACAGTATTCTTTACATTGTGAGTAAAATATCTGTGGACTTAGACTCAGCAGTGTGTGTGTGTGTGTGTGTGTGTGTGTGTGTGTGTGTGTGTGTGTGTGTGTGTGTGTGTGTGTGTGTGTGTGTGTGTGTGTGTGTGTGTGTGTGTGTGTGTGTGTTGCAGCTGTGGGGTATTTCCACTCTCCATAAGCACCTTCCTATTAATGGGCTTCAAGAAACTCATAACAAACTGTTCCCGCACATTAACTGTCACATGTGATGACTTCTCGTTAAACTGCAGCTAGAACATAATATATATTATGTTTCCTCTTTCCTTATTAAACTATGTATATAAAAGGCAGTGAAAAGACAAGTACGTTCTTATTTTGTAATCAGCTGTTTGCACGAACTAAAGCCCTCTTTTCACACTTAAGTTCTGCAGAAAATACTTAGTTTTTTTACTTAAAATTACAACTTTGTACATTTGTAATGTAAGTCTCTTGAATGCCTTTGTTATGTATTTTTCTCTGAATGACAGCAGTAAACAAGGCAAGACTAAAACGCCTAATTTCTAATGTAGATACCAAACTAACACCGCTTAAAAAATATGCAAAAAAAAAACGAATAATGCAGTTATATCCATTTGTAATGAAAGATTGCTACATCTTAACGAGAGATGGATTAAAAACCTTTTCATGCAACTCAGAATTCAATTTGAGGGCAATTTTATGCACATTTTTCCCGCTGTCTGGATTTGCGTGACGTAAATGCAACAGGACATTTGGTAAATTCATTCAAAAAACGTATACATTTTGGGGCTTTTTGCAAAAAATGATTAATAGAAAAGCATTTCCCATATCTGAGACTTTACTATAAGACATATACATCCAAAATAAACCCTTTAATTGTAGATTAACTGAATGCAATCCTTTTTAAACTCTTAAAGGAACTGAAAAATTCTACTTTTTCCCACTTTACTAGTTTTCACACATGTAAAAAATACCTTATAGGAAACTGGAAAAAAGCAAACAGACAGACGGTCAAGAATAACAAGATAATCCCCATTTAAAACAAATTAAAAAGTCATTATCTTTTAACCATTTCATACACACAAATACGGGAAAACGAGGTATTAAAAAAAACTATTAAATATAGTAAAAACCCCTTAAAAATCGCACAAAAAATCAACAATCACACATTAAGAGCCAGTTTGAAGAGGTGAGTGTTTGTGAGTTAACGGCCCTGATGTTCCTGAAGCTCACAGTAATTGAAAGTCCATACTGCGACAGGAATAGCCGCTCTCACGCAGGCCCAGACCCTCTGGTGCCGCTCGCTGTCTGTTGGCGAGAACTAAATATATTTCCTGCATTCTGCACGGCATTCCTGTCCAACGCCAACGTGCCAGACGCTCACAGAGGAGGAGAGGAAATAGAAAAGAGCTTCCTCAGACATGTCCAAGATGGGCGTCCGTTTGTTTGGATGGAAGTAAATCAGCATGTAATATTGAATAATCCATTTATTGCATATATAATATCCTGTAATATCATGCATTATATTTGTTATACTGGAAAGTTGTATTTCCACATGTATATTTTCCACATCCACGTATATTTATTTTATATTTATTTCTGAAATATGTTGGACTGTTTATTTCTTGTGTCTTAATTTCTCTCATGTATATAAACATTGCCAGCAGACTGCCTGTGCTATCAGAAGTCTTGCTCCATGCAATAGTCAGTATCACAGGGGGCGGGAGATGAGACCCTAACAAGCCCAGCAGACTGCCTGTGCTATCAGAAGTCTGCTCCATGCAATAGTCAGTATCACAGGGGGCCGAGAGATGAGACCCTAACAAGACCAGCAGACTGCCTGAGCTATCAGAAGTCTGCTCCATGCAATAGTCAGTATCACAGGGGGCGGGAGATGAGACCCTAACAAGCCCAGCAGACTGCCTGAGCTATCAGAAGTCTTGCTCCATGCAATAGTCAGTATCACAGGGGGCGGGAGATGAGACCCTAACAAGCCCAGCAGACTGCCTGAGCTATCAGAAGTCTGCTCCATGCAATAGTCAGTATCACAGGGGGCGGGAGATGAGACCCTAACAAGCCCAGCAGACTGCCTGAGCTATCAGAAGTCTGCTCCATGCAATAGTCAGTATCACAGGGGGTGGGAGATGAGACCCTAACAAGCCCCAGCAGACTGCCTGAGCTATCAGAAGTCTGCTCCATGCAATAGTCAGTATCATAGGGGGTGGGAGATGAGACCCTAACAAGCCCAGCAGACTGCCTGTGCTATCAGAAGTCTGCTCCATGCAATAGTCAGTATCACAGGGGGCGGGAGATGAGACCCTAACAAGCCCAGCAGACTGCCTGAGCTATCAGAAGTCTGCTCCATGCAATAGTCAGTATCACAGGGGGTGGGAGATGAGACCCTAACAAGCCCCAGCAGACTGCCTGAGCTATCAGAAGTCTGCTCCATGCAATAGTCAGTATCATAGGGGGTGGGAGATGAGACCCTAACAAGCCCAGCAGACTGCCTGTGCTATCAGAAGTCTGCTCCATGCAATAGTCAGTATCACAGGGGGCGGCAGCTCACCCTATCCTATTTTCCTTCTCTCTCCCTGCACATGTCTAACCCTCGCTTGTTTCCCAGTTTAGACTCGTCGCATCACGTAAGGTAAGTATATGCCCACATTCAGCGCAGCACTACGATCATATCACTCACGGATATTATCGTAATGATTCATTGCATCGCATCATTCGTTTTTGGGGGTTTCTCTTTTCCTAGTCGGCTTCTCCTCCCCCTAAATCCATCACAGCACGATGGGGTTATCTCCAACGTATATATTGCCCCTCGTTCACACGGCAACAAATATGTTATCACTGTTACGAACTAAGTCTCTCTGATTAATGAAGTCAGCGCACGCTCTTCAGGAAGAACGTCTCTTACACTCTCATTCACAATGTCTCCAGCTGTCATCAGACAGGACAAGCTAACAGGAGTCCACTTCACGCAAACATGACTCATTATAGCCTAACGGGCCGTCTCCACGGCAGCGTTAAAAAAATCTTGGAGGTGGGCGTATCTGAAGCTTGAGGATTTTTTGCGAGCAACCAATCACATGAATCTCCCGCCCGCGACATACGAAGCAAAAAAGCCCGAAGTAAACTGGATATAAACTCCCAAAACAGGCGAAAACCTACCACTGTCTCTGCCACCTCCCTCCATGCCTGGCTCCTCCGGTTTGTATCCCGGTAGGTAAATAGGGACTGGTCATAAAGCACCGGGTGATTCCCTACCGCTAATTTCTCCTCCATTTTTTGGAATATGAGGAAATGACCTGCGGTATGTCTCTCCCAGCATACACGCCGTTTGATTGGCTAGAGCTTGAACTGTCAGATTTGCGTACACGGGATTTGATTGGCTGACGCTTCCACCTCAGCTTCAAAAGTTGAACATTGTTCAACTTTGGATCTTGAAAATCCTGAGAATCTCCGCTCTGCTTCCCACAATGCATTTCGGCGAAAGCGAAAAAAAGTGACGTCACCCCATTCAAAGTGAATGGGCAGAAGCGTTTCAAGATTTTTTAACGCTGCCGTGGAGACGGCCCGTAATAGAAGTCAGGGAACTTCTTCCTCAGCTAATATCCAGCAGCTACCTTCATACCCGGCCGCAGTCAGGCTCCTTATCATTTACATGCATTTCTGCCTCACTGCACAAATCTCTGTCTCTCGATTCATTCCTTCATCAGATTGCTGTGCCATCACGTAGGTAAGGTCCTACGTTCAGGTCCTACGTTCAGGTCCTACGTTCAGGTCCTACGTTCAGGTCCTACGTTCAGGCTTGTTCCACTTCTGGTAAGCAACTCGCTCACCTCTACTAATGTATTTTCTCGCATCATCTTATTATCAACATTTACTATTCCGAGGGGGTTCACCTTTCCTAGCCATCTCCTCCTCTTTTAAGTCATCGCATCACATGGGGTCTAATTGCAAAGTATTAAGAATAGTCAACACTCCGGAGGAGAGAGCTGAAGGATCGGCGGGCCGGAGCTTTACTGTCTAATAATTACCGTCAGACTCCGGTCAAGCTCGTAGCTTCTCCGCATCGAGCTCAATACGACCACTTGCTCGGCCTCACTTTGAGGCATGTATTATTTTCCCGTTCTCATTGTCTCTATTCCTCAATCACGTCTCAGCAGAATCCATGCCACCCGGTAAGGTAAGATCCTTCGTCAAGTGGTCCGATCTTAATCTTTCATCCACTTTCCTCCTTTTTGGGGGTTCCCTATGCTCACGGCTGCATTTCCCCCTTTAGATATACGATTTCAGGATCGGGGTCTAATCGCCAAAGACTTAACATTTATCATATGGCATGTGTCAATAAATGTTCCTTAAACAAAATGAAGTCTCTCCTGATTGAACTATCCATCCATCTATCCATCTATCTATCTATCTATCTATCTTTCTATCTATCTATCTATATAAAATGGTTCAAAGATAATGAAGTTTTAATTTGTTTTAAATGGGGATTATTTTATTAAACTTGACCGTATGTTTGTTTCCTTTTTTCCAGGTTTTTTTAGTATATAAGATTTTTTTTATATATGTAAAAACAAACGTTTTTCAGTACAAAACTACCTTTAATTTAAGTATCTTTGCAGCCCATTGTTTCCAACAGATGTTCTATGTCAACATTGGACAAATATTGTATGTATGTCCCAGGATTCAGATCCATATAATGCATGAAAATCAGGGGAAGTAGTTTTTACCGTAACTCTGCTGACAGACACACCTCACTTCTTCACGAGGTAAAAACAGCATCAGGAAGAAACTGCATTCAAGGCATAAGACAATGGTAACTGGTAAATGACACAGGCCCGCAGTGATGCATCATGGGAAGCAGAGCAAGATGGTTTTAGCTCTCTGTAAGGCCTACGTGCTGACAGGGGGGATAAAAGATCATCTGACCCATAATCCACCGACTCAGAGACCGTCTGCACGCCGTAAACTAACACACAACAGGAACGTCTCAATCTGCAACACACACACACACACACACACACACATACACAGTCAGTCTGCACACCGTAAACTAACACACAAGAGGAACGTCTCAATCTGCAACACACACACACACACACACACACACACACACACACACACACACACACACACACACACACACACACACACACACACACACACACACACACACACACACACACACACACACACACACACACACACACACACCACACACACACACCACACACACACACACACACACACACACACACACACACACACACACACACACACACACACACACACACACACACACACACACACACACACACACAGCTGAATAATGATATTTAATGTCATCTCTAATAAACCTCGTGTGTGAGCTGCCGTACAGAGCAGTGCGTGCTGCGTGTGTGAAGGTGTCGATCACGTGTGAAACTGCCTCTTTTTGACTCTGATGACATAATGCTGCAGTTTCCCCCTCGCTCTCACTTTAATACACCTCTTGAAGAACAGCAGCCCTTCACACCGGGTTCAGCAGGAAGAGGCAGTAAAAAGAAATGGCCGAGTGCCACAGTATTTCATAATTAATAGGTAGCACTGAGAGCCGAGCTGCACGCTGACGTAGAAAGATCAACAACGTGTAAAAAGTGATCGTTCATTCGGCAGAGAATCCGTGTGGTATTGTTGAAATAATGTATATTAAATGACGTAACAAAGTTGCCTTATTTAAAAAGAATAACACAATTAATTTCAAATTCAATAAATAAAGACTTTATTTCATGAAATATTCAAATCGTTAAAATATGGCATGATTTAATACAGTTTTGTTTTATGTGTTACACCAATAAGTGTATGTTGTTTCTTGTGCCTAGGAACTAATGTTTGTTCATGCGCTGGTACTGCACTGGACAACTCAACGTGGGTTGATGTCTTTATTGAAGCTCTGCTGCAGTCCGTGACATAAAGTTATCACCGTGACATAAAGTTATTCAAAAAGGGAACTTTAAAGATTAGAATCTCCTTTCACGACAAGCGGC
Organism: Trematomus bernacchii; assembly: GCF_902827165.1. Taxonomy (NCBI): domain Eukaryota; kingdom Metazoa; phylum Chordata; class Actinopteri; order Perciformes; family Nototheniidae; genus Trematomus; species Trematomus bernacchii. The sequence continues at coordinate 7,485,620 of NW_022987616.1, read as the reverse complement.
CAACGAGGTATTTGTTTCATGTGGGCGTCACGTCCTATTTTCAATTATATTTGTATGTGTAGCACACTATGCTAATGTCTTTGGAAGAGAGCTACATTATGATCATGTGTTGTAAGTCATGCTCGTGAGTTTCATCCATTAGTTTATCTAAAGAGACCATGAATGTGCACATGTCTGTCTGCAGTGTGTTGTGGAGCATAGGGTCTTGTAACACGTGATTGGAAAAGGTCCAAAAGTATAGTGTTGTGTAAACTAAAAAAGAAGTGTATGAAACCTATTCTTTAGACAGACTCATATACGCTTGGCGGACTTGACGCAAGTCTTCTGTACAACAATATAATAATTCCTTCAATCAGCAGTGTGTCTGTGTTTCTATTTTGGTTATGTCTTGAGTGTCTAAGGTTTCGGATCCATGACAGTATTCAAGAAACAAAATCAAAGCAGGATTGAAATATGCACGGAGCTTTTTATAACCTCTGATTGCTTTGCTTTAGTTGGAGCTGCTCCTATGTTCCTTTAATTTGTTTCTGAGGTGGTCCCGGGTCTCCACCTGTGAGCGGTGCTGTAAATTACTTTTTGGGACTAATTGCCCATGTCCAATGTTCTGCTATAAACCACTAGCGCTGTGCTAACTCTGGTGTCAGGTGCTTAATCAGGAGCTCCAGATTTATCCCCCTGCACTAACTCTGAGTAATCCGATCTTTGCATTTTAAAATTAACCAGCTATTCTTAAATGATAACAATAATAACACCATATAAGGCCTTTCCTTTCACTCTGGGAGGTGCATAATGCATTAAAAAGGCCCAGATGTTGCTCGCGCTGACCCTACCTGGGGGGGAACGGTGCCATTATGCCAATCAAACGGAGTAACACTTGATCAGTCGCAGGCCTGAAGCCGGCTGCAGAAACTCAATTATTCAGTCACTTACCTCACACACACACAGGAACACACACACACACACAGGAACACACACACAGGAACACACACACAGGAACACACACACAGGAACACACACACAGGAACACACACACACACACACACACACACAGGAACACACACACAGGAACACACACACAGGAACACACACACACACACACACACACACAGGAACACACACACAGGAACACACACACAGGAACACACACACACACAGAACACACACACAGGAACACACACACAGGAACACACACACACACACACAGGAAACACACACACACACACACACAGGAACACACACACACACGGAACACACACACACACACACACACACACAGGAACACACACACACACACAGGAACACACACACACACACACACACACACACACACACACACACACACACACACACACACACACACACACACACACACACACACACACACACACACACACACACCACACACACACACACACACACACACACACACACACACACACACACACACACACACACACACACACACACACACAAACACACACACACACAAACACACACACACACACACACACACACACACACACACACACACCTCCCTCCTGCCTACCTGACGGAGGCAATGACAACGAGAGGAATTGATAACGTTTTCAACCAAAATCAAAGCAATTTTTTAGCATTTTTAAAATGAGTGATGCATTTAATAATAATAATATGTATTTCTGACCATTGAGGGTACAACTTAGTACAGCATGGATGAGATTTAGCAAAACATAACATTGATCTAGGGCAGAAACTAACAATTATTATAATTATATACAATTTTTGTTTACTATTCCAAGAACAATATGGTGTATAAAATAGAAAAAAATCCAAGTATATATTTAAATGTCTTGTTTTATTGGTCTTAAACCCAAAAATATCAGTTTAATTAGATTTTAAACAGAGAAATGCAACAAATCTCCATATTTAACAAGGCGCAAACCACATTTTCTGACATTTTCATGAACGTGATATCCGATTAAAAAATATGTGGCTGTTTTTAAACGTATTTACTAGTCGCCTTGTTGTTACAGCTCTAAAAACAAGAGACTGATTGATAAATGAATCTGTAAAAATACATATAGCTGGAGAGGAAGTAAGAAAAGTCGCTTGCAATGATTTAATCTTATATATCTTCCATTCAATTTCTCGCATTAAGTGCCTGTATATAGTATTTGTAATATAACTCCTGTCGTCAGCATGCAGAGGGAATGTGTGTGTGTGTGTGTGTGTGTGTGTGTGTGTGTGTGTGTGTGTGTGTGTGTGTGTGTGTGTGTGTGTGTGTGTGTGTGTGTGTGTGTGTGTGTGTGTGTGTGTGTGTGTGTGTGTGTGTGTGTGTGTGTGTGTGTGTGTGTGTGTGTGTGTGTGTGTGTGTGTGTGTGTGTGTGGAGCATAATGGCCGGCTGAGTCATAGGTTATAAAAAGCTGTCATTAGGGATTTCTGTCCTCAGCAGCTCATCACACAGCGCTGTGAATTATTTATTACTCTGGAAACTCAAGTGGCCGTTACTCAGAGCTGTTTCTGTTCCTGCTCCTCCTCAGGCTTGTTTAATAAAACCTAATTAAAGAGCTCATTTTATTAATCTAACTAATGTGGTGATTTCTTATTGGATATAAGTAATGATACTGCAGCAGAGCGTGCGGCTAATGAGGGCGTTCATACAAAGAGAGAAGGTACAATCACAGTGTTTGTGTGAGTAGAGAAGTCTTGTGTTTTCTTTGCCCGCAGTCCAAATGACCAGCTCATTAGCACATTAATAAAGGGATTGTTCTAATAGATGGCTTAATATTTTAAATATAGGTTAAAGAGTCAAGCTTAATAGCCTCCAAAATGTCTCTCATGCCTCAATGGTGAATGAAGTACTCGAAAACGTGAATTAAAGTACTGGAGGTCGTGTTAAACTACAGCAAAACTATATAAAAAAGTACGGACAGTCGAGTTTTAAATATGAATGTTTCAGAGAAAAGTCTTTTATAGGTAGATAGGCCATAAGGCATGCATAATAGCATCTTTTAAAGTGATGCTTCACCTCCGAAAACAACCATTTCTGCATCAAGTATCCCCCCGAGGTACCTCCAATTCTTTGTTTTTCTCACATTTTAACAAATAATAATGAAACTGTCAACATTGTTAATGAATTTAAGTGCATGGGGGATCAAAAAACTATATTAAAATGCGCGAAAAAGGACGGGAAAGTGTTTTAAAAAGTAGATTTCTTTATAAAAGTGTGCATGTTTTGAAAGTAGTGAGCATACAACATCTGCTCAGATTGTGTGAGAGTTTGTAAATGTGTGTTTTCAGATAGTTTTGCAGTCTTGAAAAGGGGCCCCCAACTTTTCAGCATTTTCTGAGTCTCTGTTCTTTGTTTAGGCGTGCAAGAAAAACAACGTTTCATGCAGAATTTAAGGTATTATAGGGTGAGTAATTGATGTAAAACTTGTCATTTTGGGGTGACTTCTTACTTAGAGAAGACATTTGAGCATGCATTATGTCGTGACATCCTAAAATGTCCTTAAAAGAAACTACAGATCCCCTTAAATCAGTTCCACTTAAATGTTTTTTCTCCCAGCTTTTGATAGCAGAGTCGATGCAAATCAGCTCGGGCGTTTTTCCTCACGTTGTTTTGTTCTCAGTCTATGAAAATGGTTAAAAATCCCGAGGGTCAGTGAAAGCGATCCCTCCACTCCGGCCGCCTGCTCTAAGTCAGCCAAAACATTCCAGACATCAAACGCAGCGCTGCCCACCGAGGGGCGTTCAATGTCCCCACCTCCACGGCCCAGGAGGACGGGGTTATTTGGATAAATTAATTTCTGGAGTCCGCCTGAGTTGCAAAAACAACCTCCTGCCTGACAGCAAATTAGTCTTAACTGAAAAACCCAGAAAATGCAAAAAAAGGGTAAAGAAAACAGACGTCTTTTCAGCACAAAATGGCTTTTCTGTTTACTCGCTGCTCTGCTACGTCTTTAGAAAGATAGATAGATTGATAGATTGATAGATAGATAGATAGATAGATAGATAGATAGATAGATAGATAGATAGATAGATAGATAGATAGATAGATATGGGAAATGTTTGTGTTGCAGCAGCATAGAAGACATGGCATTGTACAATACAAATAAAAAAGACTTGAAATAAACAAGAAAGTAGAAAATATACATGTTGAATTTACAAATTAACAATAACAAAATACAAAGCAAGTTATTATATATGCATAAGTATGTGACAGCAAATTAGTCTTAACTGAAAAACCCAGAAAATGCAAAAAGGGTAAAGAAGACTTTTCTGTTTACTCGCTGCTCTGCTACGTCTTTATACGTCTTTGGAAAGTTCGATAAGAGAGTCAAATATGTCGTAAAGCTATCTTCTGGCCGGTGAGGAGTTTCAATGCAGGCTGTAAAACACACATGCTGTGTACAGAGCCGTACGCCGTGAAACAGACCGGTGTAAAAGTTTAACAACTGTCAGTGGTATTGAAAAAAAATGATGTCGAATTGAGACGTCTCGAAGACTATATAAGAGCGCAGACTGTGGAAATGGGGGAGGAACACGGTTACGGGGGGGGGGGGGGGGGGGAATTATACAAACAGATGAAGACAATCCAGAATTAATGGTCCGAAACATTTTCACAGATCTGTCCAAGGACACCATCGGGGAGGCGGCTGGCCCCAGTAATTGGAGGAGCATGTAACATCAAAAGTGCGGAGAAAAGACCGGAGAACTTCCCTCTGAAGTCCCGTCTTAAAGAAAACGTGAAGCACATGTACAGTGCACCGGGAATCTGGTACATGTGTGAATACAACTTGTTCTTTTCATTGCTGCAGACATGATACATCGCAGTGTTCCTGCTGTGCTACCACACTTCTGAACATTTCTAAAAGCGCTCGGCTGCAGCTGTTCCCTCTCAGGTCACACACTGAAAACACAAAATGCAGCAAAACAAAACAAGATGTTCCACAGTGTCGATGAAGACCGCCATAAAATACATCATTCAGAGGATGTGAGATCACCTTCGAGAAAAAGAAAAGGCTTTAAATGTAATGTCAGGATAGATGGATTTTGACTGTGTTCATAAAGTACGTGATGTTTCTGCAAGAAGGCAAACCGAGGACAGGAAGCCAGGGCCCTTGTTGGATGATGGCTGAATCTCAATATGAGGAGTTTTGGTATGAGAAGTACGGCAGAAAGCATCGCTCAATTAATCAATTAGCTAATCTACAGAAAATGTGATATAAATAATAGTTTTTTAAGCAAAAGTACCAACACTAAACGTTCCAATAGAAGGATTTGCTGCCGTCTTTTCATACTATAACCTCAATATCTGTTGTTAGTCAGCTTAAAAAAAAGCACTCTTTCCAATTGTTTCTGACATATATGAACACTTTGAGTCCTAATGTGGGAAAAACTAAGAAAATGCTCACAGTTTTAACACAAAGATTTCTGTGTCAGAGTTTTAGAATTCAGGCGATGTTCATGTGAATTTCAGAGGTTATTCTGACAACAAATGAATGTACCACAATCTCCCAATGTTATCAGAAGTGAACTATAATGCATGTTATTGTCCTGATCTGCTCCAAAATGGTTCTTTCTCGGCCCATGCTACACCTTCACACCAAATGAATTGAACCATTAGTCCAAAACTCCTGCTGACTGACAAACACAACGAGCCGGAAACGTAACTTCCTCGGCAGTATTTGCGTTTCATAAAAAGCCGTCTGATTACAATCGTCACGACTCCGTTAACCTGACACCTACGGATTATCTGAGATAAGACTAACAAGATGGAGACAGACAGCAAACATGGTGTGTGTGTACCCTGTGTGTTACCACTGTGAACACACACCACATGGTCTGTGTGAGAGAGAGCCAACCCTCAGCTCTGACCTCAGCGTGACATTAAACCAGGTGCATAAATACAGCCGCTTCATAAACTGACATTCAGACTCCGGAGGACTTCTGATATTTGACAGCTTGGTTCTCTGAGACAAAGAAAACATCCAATCAGAGAGCCTCCATGTCCACACAGCT
>NW_022987616.1:7452116-7474616 GCF_902827165.1 Trematomus bernacchii | reverse complement strand
TCTCAGTTACAAGAGAGACACACCCACACCTGCCGGAAAGCACATTTCTTTAATACAATAAAGAAGGTGGTTTTTATCCAAATGTGCACTGGAAAAAATGCAGCTCCAAAAACAAGTTAAACAATAATGAAAACAAGGTGTTTCCACTTGAAATAAGTACAAAAATCTGCCAATAGAACAAGTGAGAATGTGCTTTTCTTGAAATAAGAAGGGATACTTAGATAAATCAGATCTTTTAATTAGCTGGAGAACTCATTTTGAACTATATTTGACCAGACTCAGGAAATGTTGTGTTACAAAATAAGCTCAAAAGTGTTCTGTTTTCTGATGTTAGTTGGTGATTTTCTATTAAATATGTGTTTCACAACTCAAAATAAGATAATTTGACTTAACAAGATGATGCATTGTCTAAAAAAAAGACCCGATATCTCACTGCAGTGTTACTTCTGAAGTTATGATGTCTTATATCAGACATATTCTGACTAGATATTAGACACATGGTAAGATTTCGAGTTTTTGTAGTGTACATTTTCTTGTTCTTTTTGACCGTACAATGAGATGTGTCGTGCTTTGTGTGTGCAGGTAACTTGAGTAGGTTAGCTCCAGTGTGTTTGTTGCAGACACCTTTTCACACGAGGTGAATTCCAGCGGTCAACAACAAGACAATCAATCACCCTCCGTACAGCAGTAATGTAGAATAGGTGTCACGCTATCTCTCTTTTGTTAGCGATGGGAGTCGAAGAGGGAACAACAACATGCTTTCAAACAGCTGAGGAATCATAAAAAAAGAAGACGTAATCCCTCCCAATATCATATTATGTGGTTAATATGAATCACTGAACAATAAGCACGCACAATTTAAGAAACGATTTCACTCGCTGCATTTTATACGCAATAAAACAGGAATTTGATACAGCTTTTATATGATTACGGTAAACTTTATTGACCCTGTAAAGCACATTCTTTAAGACCTCATAAACAAGCTGCTTCCTCTCTGATAACCAGCAGGGGGCGACTTAAAAACAAGAACTCTGATTGCATGGAAGTCTATGATAAATTGTCCCTACTTCTCACTTGATTTATTACCTCAGTTACAATTTCCTGATGAGTGTATGGTCTTAATATCTAATTCTACGCCTTGGTCAATATGTTTTTTTGTAAATGTTGGTCCCATTTAAAGTCAAATAGAAGATTTTTCCATAATTTTGTCTGGTTTCCGTATGCATTAAAACTAAAAACAGGAATTTTAAACATGTTTTCTATGATTATAATATTGTTTTTACACCCCCTGTGAAGCACATCCATTAAACTAGCCCAAACTATAAAAGTGAAGCCAATGCAAAAGTGCTTTTACCTGCATTTTCTCAAATATCCTCTGATTGTATAGAAGTCTATGAAAAATGTATTGTACTTCTTACTTGATTTTGTTACCTCATAAACATTTTACTGATGAGTTAATGGTCTCAATCTCTAGTTTTAAAGCTCCCATGTCATGCTTTTCCGGTTATTACCCGTCCCCTTGTGTGTTATGAAGGTTTTTATGCATGTAAACGGTGTGCAGAGTCAAAACCCTCAAAGTACACCCTGTAGCGAGTAAAACTCTAACACAGAAAATACCTCCCCAAAACGCCTCGTTGGAGATACGTCACTGCCCATTTGATTCTTCCGGGTACCGCCTGATGTCATGCGGTACCCGGAACGAAATGGACCAATCCCGAAGAGCTATGGCCACACCAGCAGCGGCGTGTTCCTCCTCCAGAGGTTCGAAGAACCGGCATTTCACAGACGAAAGCTTCCAAAACATTGCCCAGTTTGAGGCCGGATATGCACAGCTTGTTTGGACCGTTTGGAGCAGGGGAAGATCTGGGTATACAACCTGTAAGTTTGCATTGTTATTTGTGTATTTATCAAACAAGACTGTTTAAATGTGTAAACTGTGTTGGACTGCTAAGCCATTGACACAGTGCTAACTGTGCTAACTAAGTTGCTAGCGTTTCCATATATCAACTCTAATATCAGCAGATGGCCTTGCATACATGTATCTCATAGCAGGAGAATGTCTGCATTCACACACACGGAATACTCATACAGTATACTGTACTGTGATTTACCGTACATTGTGACCGTACATATACTGCATGTAGCTAACGAGGCTAGCTGTATGCTAGCGCAAAACAATGTATTCATGCAAGTTACATTGTATGGTAGCAGAATACCCGTATACGATTGCAATTATAAACACGTTATTGCTAGCCTAATATGAACCACTAGCTTTTGTTCATAGTAGTTTTATTACACTGCATTATAGTTGCCTTTCCTCCAAGCTAACGTTCATATCGTGTTAGCTACCAAGGTAAACAAAGCTAGGTTAGCATATTAGCAGGCAAGCTGTTCATTACACAACTACTACTAACGAATCTAAAACAACTAAGTTTCTCTAATATTTTGTGATTTGCATTTGATTTCGTCCAGCCAGATCCTGGCGGACAATCCATGACGTGCTAAAAGGCACTTCTACTACTACTGAGGCGTCGTGCTAAAAGGCACCGCACTGACTGTGCGCAGGCAAGATGCAAGGAGGAGGAATGGATGATATACCGTGTATATATGTATATTTATGTTCATTTTGTACATTTCTAAAAATAAAGTTTAATGGAAATACTTAGTAGGCCTATCCTTTCTTCCCTGAATTCATATATAGCAAACCATGATTTGATTTCTCATCAAACAGTAGTAGTTTATAACGGGTAAAAATAACTTACTCTTTGTTATGAGCGGCTCGTAGGCCACAACGGAAAGACAAGGAGACATACACGAGTTTACAAAACCACGGCACATTTATTGTGATAAATGCAGAGATAGGTGGTTGAGAGGATCGCAGAGTTAGTCTTCCTGCAGCCGCTTTGGAGAGAGACTGGGGCCGTAGTGTCCGGAGGTGTCCGTGATCGTGCTGATTAGCCTCTTCAGCTCCACCCCATCGTAAGACAAAGGCCCTGGGGCCGTCACACTCTTCTATAACAACAGTTAAAAATATATATGTATATAAAATATACCGCTGTACCGACGCCATGATAAGACTGATGTTACGCTGAGAGCAGCCGGGAAAAGCACTGTTAGACATGGGCGCAGCCTCTCTGGTGGTTGACTAATCAGAACGAGTGGCCGAGCTGACCAATCGGAGCACACTAGGCTCACAGGGAGGGGGGGGGCAAGAGCTCCAACGAGTCGTTTAGTGGAGAAAGTGAATACTGCTGAATACACATGCTTGACAGAGATGCTGTATGCGAAACCAATGTGAGTTTGGAAAATTGCACAGTATAAATCTATTTTAGTATACCTCAACAATGTAATTATGATCAGTGGAAATGGCCATGACATGGGCCCTTTAAGTCTAGTTCAATATATAGATTGTGTTTTTTTGTAAATGATGTTCTCCTTTGGAGTAAAATAGGGTAATATTGTCTCGTTTGGAGTTGCTATCACTTCATGAAAGTTAATTCATCTTCTTTCAGATTGTAAATTGACTTGTCAAATATTAAACAACTGTGTTCAAACTATTCTTCACAACCCCTAATATCCTGGAAAATAAGTTATATGCTAGATAAATATACACGTGTGGATATAAGTGCTTATTATATTCCACAAAGTATTGATTAATTCCCCACGATGCTTCACGCTGAATCCCTTGGTAATTAATTAGCATCCGTGGGCATTTGGCTCGCTTCACATCTGCTCAAATATACAAATACAAAAACAACCGAGACGCTTTGATTCATTGCTCTGGTGGAAAAGGACCTTGAGGTGATGGCTGTCCGGTTGCCAAATCAAATACCCCCGCAGGTATGTGAAACCCTGAAGAATGCAGCTCAATCTGTCCTCTATCAGCGGTTTTATTGGAGAGGAAGTATGGTCAGTGTTTTTTGAGAGTGGAGCGCAAAATAATGAGACGCCCATTCCAAAAAATGCTTAATACAAACACACAACCACCGGCATCAGAGGCCAACAATCTCCCACAAAATAAGAGCCTCAGTCCTGCGGGATAACATAAAGTATGGGAAGTTTGTAGTCCTCCAGAAGTACTCGCTGTGTGTGTATTCTTTTTAATATGATATGAGGGAAACTGGCGCTCGACGTGAGACCTATTCTTCGCCTTTTTGCAGTTATTGGGACTTTTTGGCATCTTCTAAACTTTGCCATAGCACTTTTCTTTACCATTACAGAGAGATAGATATATAACCTTTTTAAATTATCACCATACCAGAATGCTTTTGCCTCTTAATAGTAAATCCCTTTTAGAGGAAATGGTGTGTGTGAAGGTTAAAGATGTCATTACTGCAGAGGGGTTTCCTTACTGGCGCTTCTTCGATATAATGTGATTTCACTGAAGTGCCAGCCACAACCATCGTCTTTAATCCCACTCTCTGACACCATTTCTGCCAGGTTTGCCTTACATATCTGTGGTATGATATCATAATACAATAACTGGTAGAGTACTTGCTTATAAAAACATTATACATATGAAAAAGAGTGCTTTAAAAGCATTGATGTGTCACTAACAGGTACTTTCTTGGCATTTTCTACCATAAGGTTGTGTTTCATGATGTAAGACTTTTTCTTTTAGGGTGAACAAGACTTATTGGATTTGTAGGGCGTCCACCTTGCTGTTTTTAAATAATAAATCTGCCATAAGAAAAGCCCATATACCTTGTGCAATGTATTGAAAACATGTATATGCTGAAGTGGGAAACACTTTGACTGTAAATGTGTTTGCCTCATAGCTCTAGGTCAGCTATAGGTGTGGTTGAGTCTGCAGACGGATAGTGATCATGTGGATTAAACTGCATTTAGCCACACTTGTCTCTTGGGGTTTTCCTCGGCTGCATGCAGGCAGACGCTGAGCCAAAGCCCAGCTCAGTATTTTGACAGCGGAGCCAGAAAAAACAAAAGTATTTTTCGCTTTTCCGTCTGAAAAAAAAAAGGAAAGTCAATGAAGATGTAGTGGAGAGAAACGGTAGTCCCTCCGCCACTGCCTTACTCAATCCATATGCGAGGCTTAGAGGCAGGAAATACCCACAATTCAGCGTAATCAAGGCTAGAGGACTGGTGGAACTGATTGGGAACCATTAGGGCACGCAAGAGCTAAATACACTCAGAAACATTTTCATACAATCAAAGTAATGGAAGGGAACAAGGTCTATCTCCCATGAAAATGTAAGTAGAAATGGATTAGTCAAGGTTTCTCTCTGTGACTTTTTCAGGCTCACCTCTAAACTAATGTCTTCAGCCTGCTGCCAGATATACGTTCGCACTATCGCCTTAGTTTAGTTACCGATGTTCAGAGATGGCAAACGTACACACATCCTTTACTCAAGTAGAAGTACAGATACTCATGTTTAAAAATACTCTGGTACTGACTAAACTTCTTTACTCAAGTAAAAGTAAAGAGGGCTTTGAAATGTACTTCAGTAGAAAGTACCCATAACTAGCAGCTGTTTTAAAGAGTACCTGACCTCCCTTTATATTAATAGAACAATAATGTCATTGTTAGCTAATGAATGTTTCCATGCTGAACAACGGCAACATGACAACGTTTTCATTGGTCCCTCTTCTTTAGAGAAGACCAGGAAATTATGGATACACGGATCGTGTTCTAATCAATAGGCACGCAATGACTCTAAATAATAATGATCACGCCACCAAACACACATTCAAACTAAAGGAACCAGCCTGTTACAAACAAAGTATTTGTACTCCACTACTTCCTATCTCTGGTCAGGGGCGGACTGGGACTACAAATCAGCCCACTTCGGTACCGCCGGCCCACCTCGGTACTGCAAGTAATTACCGCTAGTAAATTGTCAAGGGGGTGCTAGTGACTTATCCGACCGGCCCACATCGTCCGACCGGCCCACTTCAGTACCGGGATTCGTCCCGAACGTCCCGATGGCCAGTCCGCCCCTGCCTCTGGTGATGTTTGATCACTGCAAGGAAAGGTTATGTAGATATCTCCCAGACCTTCAAACCTCGCTCTGAATCACAAAGGAACATTTGTGTTTTATTCTCCAACTCACAAACTGACTGTTCCCCCTACCAACGTTTAACCACAAGGAAAACCTCAACACAGCAAATGACAATGTGCTTCCATCCGAAGGCAGCAGTTGTTTGACAGAGCGGTGGGTTTGTTGCATGATGAGGGAGAACTGCTGGCATGTTGAACCATAATAATACCACTGTGTCTGAGTCAGTAGCAGAGGGGTTTCCCCAATACACAAACACAGGCCGGCTGCTTGTTGTTCGCGTAGCTTGACGTTCGTGGAATTCGAGGAGTCTGCATGTTTACTAATACTTGGTTTCTGGTTTGTCCCTTTTTTCTTTTTGAGAAATAATTGCGGAGGGAAACAAGGAAACAAGGGGAGCGACAGCTGATGTGGTTTTGTCAGAAAGGAATGAACATCTGCATTGGATTGAATGTGCGGCCCAATAAAGACCAATGGCTCTGGTGACTTTCTCTCTGTCTCTTTCTATTGTTAGGTCTGTCTTTCACTTACAACCTCAACGCAGAAGCACCGTAAACATGCAGTTACTCAAATATCCAGCAGGGGGCGACTCTACTAGTTAAAATACCGGTTGTATCGAAGTCTATGAAAAAATGTGCCTACTTTTCGCTTCATAATTACTTCTGTAAACATTTTCCTAGTGAGGTAATGGTCTCAATCTTCAGTAGTTAGTATTTTTCAATGCAGTATGATGTTCATTCTGCAAACAATGGTCCCATTTAGAGTTAAGTAGACAAAAAGCAGCAAACAATTTAGGGCGGGCTATCTTGTGATTGACAGGTTAGGGTTTTATGTTCGCCCATCTCTGGTTGAAAAAATCCAAGATGGCCATGGTAGTGAATAATTTTGGTCGTCCTTAAAATGTCGTAGTGTCTACTTTTCACTTCATAATGACTTCTGTACACATTTTTCTGGTCAGGTAATGGTATTGATCTTCAGTAGAACGTATATTTCAATGCACTATGATGTTCATTCTGCAAATTATGATCAGATTTAGAGTGAAATTGACAAGAAGCAGCGTACATTTTAGGGCGGGGCTATCTTGTGATTGACAGGTCGATACCTTGGTGTTGTACAGCTCTCCGTTTTTTCTTTTTCGCAACTTTAAGGTTTTCAGTTTCAGTTTACGCTTCATAAAAGTTAAGTGGATTATTTTATTTGTGGTAAAATGTTGCGCGTAGTGTTCGATTGTATGTCAACCCACGTTTTGGCCCATTTCTGGTTGCAAAAAAACCAAGATGGCGAGGGTAGTGAATCATTTTGATCGTCCTTAAAACGTCGTAGTGTCTATCTAGTGTTTATCTCCCTTATTTCTGGTTGCAAAAACATATATGGCGACAGCTAAGAGCCCAGATTTGAGGCGTCAACAAACCAATGGTTGACATCACGGTGACTTCATCTATTCTTTTTATACAGTTTATGATTTCTTCCTCAATATTTCATGATTCAAAAATCGTCATCGTCAAATCCAGTTGTTTATCTCCCTTATTTCTGGTTGCAAAAAAAGCTAAGAGCCCTAATTTGAAGCGTCAACAAACCAACGGCTGACATCACAGTGACTTCATCTATTCTTTTTATACAGTCTATGATTTCTTCCTCACACATGACTCAAAAAGCGTCATCCTCACCACACAGCCTCGAACGCTTTGTGATTACTTTCTTCTTCTCTGCCGCCACGCAGCACACAAAAACAAACACGGGCAAACACAGGCCTGCAGATTTAGAGTAGGAGAGAGGGCTGCTGTAGTTAAATCCTTGATTTGTACCTCTCCAAACTCTCACAAGTCCCCGGTGCCCCTCCACCCCCGCTCTCCACCTCCCACACAATTCCCAGGTCAACAGAGCTCTCAATATGAGGCGCGTCTGGTCTACTGTGACAGCATATGGTTATCCACTCAAGGTGTCCAGAGACGCTGGGTTTTAATGCATTCCCAGTAAACAATAGAGTTTATTCAATCAGAAGTGGGCAGAGATGGTAGAAGTACACACATCCTTTACTCAAGTAGAAGTACAGATACTCGTGTTTAAAAATACTCTGGTGAAAGTAGAAGTACTGACTAAACTTCTTTACTCAAGTAAAAGTAAAGAGGGCTTTGAAATGTACTTAAAGGGGACCTATCATGCAAAATGCACTTGTGTACGTCTTTTCTACATGAATATGTGTCCCCGGTGTTCCAGGGAACTCACCAAGTGTCAGAAAACACAACCCTCTCTATTTTCCTCCATACCCAAAGCTCTAAAAAAGGGGCTGCAACGGATCTGATAAAAACTGATCCAGATTTGAACACTGTCCTGACGTCAGGACGGTGGCGCTACGGCTATTGGGCCAACTCCACCAATCAGGAGGAGACAGCCACGGCCATTGCCGTTCGAAAGCGCTGGAGACGCTGTAGTACATATGCCAGGCCTGTAGATGGTGCTGTTCTCACTGAATCTGCCCTTGCTAAAACAGAGCTAGAAATTGTCAAATTGAGCAAAATGAGGCATGGCTAAAATGCATGATCTGTTTGGTATTTTGAAAAAAAAAAAGTATAAATATGCCTTATATAGGTATGGTCCTACACTATATTATTCAAATATAGCATGATAGGTCCACTTTAAGTAAAAAGTACCCATAACTAGCAGCTGTTTTAAAGAGTACCTGACCTCCCTTTATATTAATAGAACAATAATGTCATTGTTAGCTAATGAATGTTTCCATGCTGAACAACGGCAACATGACAACGTTTTCATTGGTCCCTCTTCTTTAGAGAAGACCAGGAAATGATGGATACACGGATCGTGTTCAAATCAATAGGCACGCAATGACTCTAAATAATAATGATCACGCCACCAAACACACATTCAAACTAAAGGAACCAGCCTGTTTGGGAAATGTGAGAAGTAGAAAGTACAGGTATTTGTGTTCAACATGTAAGAAGTAGAAAGTACAGGTATTTGTGTTCAACATGTAAGAAGTAGAAAGTACAGGTATTTGGGTTCAACATGTAAGAAGTAGAAAGTACAGGTATTTGTGTTCAACATGTAAGAAGTAGAAAGTACAGGTATTTGGGTTCAACATGTGAGAAGTAGAAAGTACAGGTATTTGTTACAAATGCAACAAAAGTAAAAAGTCGTCAGAAAAACAAGTAGTGGAGTAAAGTACTGATACCAGAAATATGTACTTAAGTACAGTTACGAAGTATTTGTACTCCACTACTTCCCCCCTCTGGAAGTGGGCACAACGATGAAGAAGTTTGCCTCTTATTTTGCTCAAAATCTGGCATTTAAAATAAGTTTATTTCCTCAATACTTTTACAGTTACTCATCTAACTTCTTCGCTCTCTTAGCAATCAAAATATCATCTTTGGGGAGTTGAGCGTCTGGCAGAATAGGAGCTGCGAGCGAAGAGTAAACACACCAAATTAGACACTGATTACATCATATTTCGAGTCGGGGGGCTCAGATGGCATCACGTGAAGTTATATGGGCTCTGTCAGTTACCTTTAAGAGCACGGAGACGATGTTTACTTTAAGAAAACAAGTGTACGTTTTGCTTGTTAGAGGCGTGGCTCCTAAAGTGCTCGGCAGATTTGAGCAGAGTAAACATGTGATATTAGCATGATGTAAACCCAGAAGACTTTAACCTCTGTATTTATAATGTTCAAGATTACCAATGAAGCTGATTTATTCCATCATAGGATTGGATGATAGACAGCCTGTCCTGCTGTGTATGTGTGTGTGTGTGTGTGTGTGTGTGTGTGTGTGTGTGTGTGTGTGTGTGTGTGTGTGTGTGTGTGTGTGTGTGTGTGTGTGTGTGTGTGTGTGTGTGTGTGTGTGTGTGTGTGTGTGTGTGTGTGCGTGCGTGCGTGCGTGCGTGCGTGTGTGTCTGTGTGTGTGCAGAGACTGATAGCATCTCTTTAGAGGCTGCTCCCCTGGGTTAATGGGAGAGTTATTATTATTATTATCCTATTAGAGCCCCTCCTCCCCTCTCATCACTTCAGAGAGACGAGACTAATGGCCGCACAGCTGTCTGTCCGTCGGGAACACCGGGAGAATTCCCCGACAACGGATTATCCCGAGGAGTCAGACGTCATAAAGAGAGAATTGCAACTTCCCTTCCCGTGTTGAAGTGGAGGAATATATAAGCACATTGTTTCATGCTACAAATTAGGATTTTACATGCAAAGTATATGATGATGAGTTTATAAAATATCATGCATTTTTATAGATTTCAATACGTAATGGAAGTGGTTGAAAATAGCATTTACTCAAGTATGATTTTGCGATACTTTTATACCTTTACTCCAATGCATTTCAGGGGGAAATGTACTTTTTGCTGAAGTACTTTTATTAGAAAACCTTGAACTATTTTTGCAGATTTATATTAATAACTTCTGATGAGTTGTGGTCTTACAAATAAAATAATCCCAAAATGATCAACCAATATTATAAAATACAGTCTAATAGTTGAATATAATAACCCCTTTATTTGTAAAAACAGTGTGTGTGTGTGTGTGTGTGTGTGTGTGTGTGTGTGTGTGTGTGTGTGTGTGTGTGTGTGTGTGTGTGTGTGTGTGTGTGTGTGTGTGTGTGTGTGTGTGTGTGTGTGTGTGTGTGTGTGCGTTTGAGGGATTAGACAAAGAGAGAGTAATAAATGACAATAACAATATATCTTCTCCCTCTTTGTATCAGCCTCCTCTCCTCCTCTCCTCCTCTCCTCCTCTCCTCCTCTCCTCCTCTCCTCCTCTCCTTCTCCCTCACAGCTGTTTCCAGGATCGATCGCCCTCACATTTCCCTCTTGACATGTCGCGTCATTAATCCGCTCTGCAGGAAGGATCCTAGATAGAAAACATCTCAGATCGAGGGGAAAGGTGAGGACAGCTTAACGGACTGTCCCCAATAACATGCCCTCTTCTCTTGCTGCTAAAAGACATTTTGTTTCTTCCTTGTGGCTCCGAGTCAATGGATGAGAGGGGGGATAAATTAGGGAAACCACATTAAGCTGTCATCCAGGGCTTTGAAAAACACAGAGCAGCTTTTCCACATGTGAGCGCGCTTTGCAGAGATGGGTCAGCCATATTCATCAATTAAAAAGCATTCAGACTTAAAAAGCAAACAGTTTTCAAACTGAGCAAATTATATCAACAGTTTTGGAACATATTTGAATAGGATGTGATTTTGATCATATAACCACAGCCACTGGAGAGACTTAGAAAAACTATCCCAGTAAATACCAAAAGATGCACATTCAATATCCTGCTCTTTAAAAGGTAATCGTGCCTCCAAAGATCTTCCCCTTTTACACACGCTTTGCAACCCTGAAATCATCTAGACATTACGTTACCTGCACAAGTTGCAAGTGGGATCATTTGCACGTAAATCAAACAGATTTCTTCCTTCCAATGTCGAAATATACCTGAAAATTCACTGCGAACAAGAGGGACTTTCCTACCGCGGCTAGCAGACATCCAAAGGAAGAAGTCGACCAAAATGTCTGAGTGAACAAGGGTCTTCAGGAACTTCTGACGGCAAAATCAGACAAACTGAAGAACATCGAGAGACTTAGTTGTTAATGCCCCGAGAAGCTCTACTTGTGAATATCTGAATCATTCGACCCTATCCTGCCAGTGTGCAAGCAAGAGGCACTTTTTATAACCCGGCTCGCTAACATTCAAAGGGTGAAGAAGAAAAAGGGTAATTTAGACAAAGACGTCAACGAAAAAGTCTAACTGGAAGTCAACGAACGGCATAAGAATCGGTTGTTTATGACCCAATGAGAAACCGGCTATATGGCTGCTGTGTAATCTGTGTTGTGTTGGCAAAAACTAGCATAACTAGCATAAAGTAAAAGGGGTATTTCCAGGAAGTGAGAACGCTTCAATCTCCTGCTGTGTGGAACATGTGTAAAAGGGTATCTTAAGAGAAATGTGTTCCCCCGACTTTCATTCGAGAAAACGGCTTCATGCAGTTTCCTTGTTGCACATATGTTTGACAGTAAAACTCAAAGGAAGGACACTTTGAAGATGTGTTATCTCCCTGTTTCCCATGGTACCTGAAGGCAGCACGAAGACATTGACCAAGGCCTCCGTTAGGTTGAAGAAGAAAAAGAGTAATTTAGACAAAGACGTCAACGAAGAAGTCTAACTGGAAGACAAGGAACGGCATGAGCATCGGTTGTTTATGACCAAGTGACAAACCGGCTATATGACTGCTGTGTAATCTGTGTTGTATTGGCAAAAACTAGCATAGCATAAACTACACGGGATATTTCAAGGAAGTGAGAACGCTTCTCACACGGACAATCTCCTGCTGTGTGGAACATGTGTAAAAGGGTATCTTAAGAGAAATGTGTTGACCTGATTCCCCCGACTTTCATACGAGAAAACGGCTTCATGCAGGATCCTTGTTGCACATATGTTTGACCGTAAAACTCAAAGGAAGGACACTTTGAAGATGCGTTCATTCCCTGCTCCAGAGCTGCTGGTTATTTCCCATGGTCCCTGAAGGCAGCACGAAGACATTGACCTCCATAAGGGTCCCCTCAGGTCTCATGATGCCCATCCTCAGCATCGTTCAGCTCTAAGGCTCTTGACGTTTTTAATGCCGTAACTTCTGCAACCAAATCAGCAAGGGTGCACTTATGAGATGTTACAATAACGCACGGGAGGAGAGGAGGAGAGGAGGAGAGGAGGAGAGGAGGAGAGGAGGAGAGGACCATAAAAAGCAGGGAGGATTAAAACAATCCCACCGATCACTGGGGGCTCACTCCGACTGTGATCACAAATTGTGCTTCAGGTTTTTCGAGGACTTCAAAGGTGGACTTCTTGGGGAGGCTGATCTATGGTGTGAGGCTCATATGGAAACCTCTTGGACAAATTCTCTCTGCACCGAGTTTGCCCCTGTGACCCATTTTTCTGAGAGACTTCGGTCAGGAGAGGAAGTGTTATTGCTTTTTTAAGAGCAGAAGACGATAAAGGAAGTATGGCAGGCAGTGGCTTTGTCTTTGGTTTCTATTAAGGGTAGAAAGCGTCGGACAAGAATCATCTGCCACTGTTCTAACCACGTATTTAAAAAGTGATCATGTTCAATGGGGCGTGAACTCCTTCTTGGGTCTCACATCAACCTCTCTGCACACGCACGCACGCACGCACGCACGCACGCACGCACGCACGCACGCACGCACGCACGCACGCACGCACGCACGCACGCACGCACGCACGCACGCACGCACGCACGCACACACACACACACACACACACACACACACACACACACACACACACACACACACACAGTCAGTCTGCACACCATGAACTAAAACTAACACACAACAGGAACGTCTCAATCTGCAACACACACACACACACACACACACACACACACACACACACACACACACACACACGCACACACACACACACACACACACACACACACACACACACACACACGCACACACACACACACACACACACACACACACACACACATTTCAGAGAGTCTTCAGTTTGATGGGCTTCTTCGTGCACCAGTAATTTACGATTTGGTATTTCCAAAGGAAGCCAACGCTTTTCCTTGCAGACCATGATCGTGCTGATTTACACCAGGAACATTTAATTTCTCCTCCTACCTTCAGCAGTAAACTTTGTCCTTTTACCGCAGCACAGTGAAACCATTGTGTGTCTGCATTGCGATAAAGAATACACAGATAAGTGGAGACTGGTAGCAAACAATGGCTTTTCTATTGCAAGTGTGGGTAATCGTCTTGGGGAGGGAGGCACTGTGTTTTTGGCAAATTGCACCAGATTCATCGGGCTCTGGGCGTCCCGTTTCCTGCTCTCTGATCGGGTTTCATCACATAGTGAAGCTCGCTCTCAAAAGGCATGGCCGCCGCTAAGATTTCAGATGCTGGCCAGGCCTCTCGGAGGGAACAGGTGTCTCCTCTGTCTCCTTTTGGTCGGGGTCTCGATGTGGAAGCATGGGAAAGGGCAGCCACCCTCAGAGGTTCTACCCCAGCGGACAGGAAACAGAGCGCCTTTCAACTCGGACCTGAATTCAGCTTAAATTGGGATCCTTTTGGAGCCACGGGAAAAGAAAGAGCGGAAACTCTCCCGGTGATTCCCAGTTGGAGAGAAACTATTTTGATGTGTAAATGAGATAAGAATAAAATAAATCAGGGGCCTTGGCCAGGACTGCTTTACTCTGCTAATACAACAAACCTGACTTTATAGATATTTAGTAAAGACAAACCCACATTTTCTTCCAAATGTATCGCACATTTCAACAGAATATTGCCAAAAATCTACAAATTAATGCTTTTTCAATCTTTTTTGGCACGGGAAATACGCACAAGAAAGGGCCAGTGCTCAAACGATGAAAAACAATGTAGAGAACTGGATTTTGAGATAAGAAAAAAGAAATCAGGGCCTTGGCCTAGACTGCTTTACTAAACCTGACTATATAGATATTTAGTGGCACTTGATGAACTGCAGTAAAGACATAATACCCACATTTTCTTCCAAATATATCGCACATTTCAACATAATACTGCAAAAACGATAGTTCTGCATTAATTAGGAGTTGGTAACAAGGTAACACGTATTTTCCGGGTCGTAAAACATCGCACAAGAAGAAGGCGCAACAACATGCTGCAATCTGGCGCCAGTGCTCAAACAATGACAAACAATGAAAACTGGATTTTAATATGAGATTTGTTTTGTTTTTATGTATTAATTTGAGTAAAATGACATTCTTACATATTCATTCACCAACAGTTTGAGTACACACACACACACACACACACACACACACACACACACACACACACACACACACACACACACACACACACACACACACACACATACACACACACACACACACACACACACACACACACACACACACACACACACACTCATCTCAAAGTCTCTCACCCTGAGGACACACTTTTTTCTTTTTGGTCTGACATGAGACAAGAGGGGTTAGGGGGTCTGCTGGTGATCAGGTCATTGTGCACAGAGATCAAAAGAGCAGCCGTGTGTGTGTGTGTGTGTGTGTGTGTGTGTGTGTGTGTGTGTGTGTGTGTGTGTGTGTGTGTGTGTGTGTGTGTGTGTGTGTGTGTGTGTGTGTGTGTGTGTGTGTGTGTGTGTGTGTGCCCTGCAGCTCATCAGTGACCTGTGATCAATGGTGCAGGTGTGCAGGAGGGCAGGTAAATATCTCAGAGGAACACCTTCAAACACTCATCAGGAACACATCAGTATGAACTCAGAAGGGGGGGATGATCATAAATCTAACAAAGGATAAGTCCTGAAAACACTTCATTATGATGAGGTAGTTAATGTCTCAGAGCTGCAACAGTTATTAATGTTAACTGTCACTGACAACACGTAAATGATCCTAAAACAAACAGATAAATCCTGGAGGCTCAGAGGTTACAGAACAAAGACGTTTGCAAATGCCATCGGCGACCTGCTCCTCACAGTGGTGATACATCCATGGGAAGGCCATTAAAAACTGTTTCCATTCCAGTTCGTGTGTATGTGTACGTACATGTTTGTATATATATATATGTATGTGTGTATATATATATATATATGTGTGTGTGTTTAAGTAGATACGTGTGTAGATATTTGTCATTTCAAACAACCCCTACAGTATGTAATTTTTCATTTTTATTTGATCCTACCAATTTTGTTCGGTATTTAATTTGCCATTTTCCGGTCTCTAAAGAGATATGATTCGCTAAACTGTACTTTTATAATAATGTGACCCCAAATAAAGAATTTAAAAGCGACAGTTTCCAGCTCCTCCTGGATTCATTTGACCCAGAATGCAGTATGTTTTTCACGCAGCAGCAGCAGCTTTGATGTTTTCTTCCTATCCAAACAGTGGAGAGCGGCGTAGATTTCATCACAGCGAGGCCTCTCATAAATCGCCTCTCCGCTCCTAAAACTGCAGAGTCCTCGCCGCCATTTATCAACACCCTCCCCTCCGGATGAGGGTAAATAAAACTGTGAAAAGCTGTCCGGGGATGTTGAGCAAACCCACTGGTGTAACGGTAAATAAAGAAGTGCCTAAACTCTGACCCCCGAGCACTCATCAATCCACCGTGTTTATTTACCCAGCATTTCCTCCTTCCTTCCTTTAAAGATCTCTCACTTTGGTACTTTAGGATACTTTCTATAGACTTTAAAGTACGTTCACATTTAAATATTCCATAAATAAACATCTAAACATGAATCTATTATTCAGGCTAATGTCATATTTTGATTAATATGAAGGATGTGTGAACTATTCAATGCAAAACGTGTAAACACCTATATACAGTCTATGGTCAAAACCAGTGTTAATATGTTAATTGGAAGGTTTTAGAGATGCCAGTGGGAAGATTGTGTTACCTTTGGACAGGTAAGCTAACTAAACGTAGCTAACTGGCTCCAGATTGTAGTTTCATGACTGCATAATAAGAATGTTGATTTTTTCCTTGAACTTTTAGCAATCAAATTTTTGCATTCACTAAAATGTCTTATTATTTCCTTAAAGCTTTTGAGTTGTTAGCTTCCTGTAAGTGATCCAAAGACGGCCTGTCAATTGTTCTTAAAAGTGCTTAAGAGCATTTACCAAAACGTCTTACAGCTAACATTTTCATGATGCCGTTGTTATTTTCTTTCCTGTTTTATTTTGAAATGCATTGTTGTGTGTTGTTTCTGTCTCTCTTCCCTGTTTGATTGTCTGATTATTTTCACCTGCTTCACTTTGTGTTTTGCAACCAACAACCAATCACATTCATCTCCCGCCCCGGACACGCAAGCACGCGGTCTGATTGGCTAGAGCTTGTACTGGCATATGATTTGATTGGCTGGCGCTTCCGTCGACGCTTGAAAAGTTGAACTTTTCTCAACTTTTGAAGCGAGCAACGGACCCACAATGCAGTTCGGCAAAGCGTGACGTCACCACATTCAAAGTGAATGGGAAGCGTCTCCGTTGAAGCACGCGACGCTGCCGTGTGGACGTACCGTTAGTGATTAGTCCTGTGTCCTTTGTACATTTCAACCTTTTGTTCTCTGTTGGTCTCTGAAAGAAAGACCTGATGATGGAGATAGAGCTTTCTGCCGGACAGGATTCACTGCTGCAGACACAGCGAGCGATGTTTAGAAGTGAACTCTTTAAGTCTTACTATTTCCTTAAAGCTTTGGAGTTGATATCTAGGAATACGTTTGCTTGGACTTCCCCGGCCTGCAGCTCTTAAGATTAGTCTCTGTTTATAAGGGATACAGAGATAGAGCTTTCTGCTGGACAGGACTCACTGCTGCAGACACATGTTTCGAAGTCCTGGGGAAATGTTTCACTGGTCTTCATGGCGGATTGTTTGTGGAGAAAGTCGTCCACTCGTCTGTCCTGAGAGGAACCTCGAGGGAGAGTTTAATGAATGTGAAGAATCACTGTCATACCGTCACGTTGTTAAACTGTCATACTGTCAAAGCTTCAGGCATGGCAGACGTGCCAAGATACAGTAATAGACATCACCTGACTTTATGTTATTTACTGTTTTCACACGTGCATATATGCATCATCCCACCACTATAAATCCTGATCCAGAAATATGTGTAACCCTGCCTCAAGTAAACATTTAGCAGCCATGTCTTTCTTGCCATCTGCTGAAAAGGTGATTAATAGCTAAAAAGGAAAGATGCGTTATTCACATTTGAGGCGTTATGGATTAATCTGATTGTTTTCTTGCTTAATTGATGAATTATCTTGCGTATCAAATGGTGAAAACATCAACATTTTGCCTTAAAGTGGACCTATCATGCTATATTTTAATAATATAGTGTAGGACCATACCTATATAAGGCATATTTATACTTTTTTTTTTTCAAAATACCAAACAGATCATGCATTTTAGCCATGCCTCATTTCGCTCAATTTGCACTTTTTTAGCCCTGTTTTAGCAAGGGCAGATTCAGTGAGAACAGCACCACCTACAGGCCTGGCATATGTACTACAGCGTCTCCAGCGCTTTCGAACGGCAATGGCCGTGGCTGTCTCCTCCTGATTGGTGGAGTTGGCCCAATAGCCGTAGCGCCACCGTCCTGACGTCAGGACAGTGTTCAAATCTGGATCAGTTTTTATCAGATCCGTTGCAGCCCCTTTTTTAGAGATTTGGGTATGGAGGAAAATAGAGAGGGTTGTGTTTTCTGACACTTGGTGAGTTCCCTGGAACACCGGGGACACATATTCATGTAGAAAAGACGTACAAAAGTGCATTTTGCGTGATAGGTCCCCTTTAAGCCCTAGAGGAAATCTTGAATCTAGAAGCCTGAACTTCTTATATGTTCAACTCATTTTTGTTCATATTGGTCAAAATATGACTCCGGTCTTTACACAGTAAGATATTTGATTAAAATGTATCATAGTATACATTTAGGTAGCTCAAAGTATTGAAATGATTTCAAAGAGACGATGGAAACAATCTTCAAATAACAGTCTCAGAACTTTGTATATTTCTGCAAAAGTTTTCCTTAAAAAAGGGAGTTTGGTCATTTGGAAAGTCGGCATGAATGAAACACTATTTCTCCAGAATGACATCCACCTCCGCAGTATTATTTATGGCGGCTAAGCTCATCAAATCTAAGCTAGAATCTATCACCAGCCTCAGTGAAGGCTCGTCTTAAATGTCACAATAAGGCGGCTTAAACCACATCTGACCTCTCTCCTGTTTCCTTTAACAATACCATTTAATAACGATATGCTCCGTCACGCTCTATTCTGCGATTACATGCCCTCCTTTCAAGAGTTTTTCTCCTGACCAAGATGGATCTGTCTGTTCGTGTCCACCTTTGAACCGAGGCGATGTTTTAGTGCCGTGACCTCCATCTATTCCTCGTACAAAGCTCCAGAAACTCTGATCCAGACGGCTCAATCCCTGGATCACATTCTGCTGGAGAGGATCTGGAGCCGAGGAGACTTTACAGCAAAAGATGGACGTCCAGTGGAGAAGAAGGGACCTGATGTTACCTTTTGAAATCACATCGCATGCATTATCATCTGACTGTCAGCTGCTCTGCTCTTGTTATTGATGAAACTGGTCTATTAGACACTACTGTCCATCACATTGTAATGATTGTAATGATTGTATGTATTACTTTACTGAACGTGGTTTGTCCTTGTTTGTAATGCTTTGCTTTCTGTTATTTTGTTCATGTATGTCTGTAAGACGTTGCTTTTGTCGGGACCCCCTTGAAAACGAGATGGTGCATCTCAGGGGGTTTATCCTAATTAATACATTTCTATATACATCTAGTTTTCTCAACTAGACACGATCAGTTAGTCTTTACAGACGTGGAAGAAGAGGGAATAGATTAGAAATGCAGAAGAAGTCTGTACTTCCTGCAGCAGTTTCTGACCTCTGTGCTTTTCAGTAATATCAGATCTGGCCTTACTGTAGAGGATAAACAAGCCCTTATTATATCCTTGAAGGTTTTTTTTCAATTGTGCACAAGTCAATGGTCTCTACTCTTCTCTACTCTATGTTTGGTTTGGAAAGTATTGAGATACTTCAGGAAAAAGTGTTTATTTTCCTGTATGCACTTTTGCAGAGTGTTTTGAAAACTCTAAAAGAAACCTTGAACTTTTTCACAAACTCACTTAGCAGACCATTCATCTTTACATGAGATTACAAAGATGTTGCCTTGAAAGAAAGACACTAGAGGCAACATGATGGTGTATTCAGAAAGTGTTGGACCCTCACAACATGCCTTCTTTCAGACTAGTTTTAAGAAATCATCCACAATTCACATTAAAACCAGCTCGAGATCGCTAGAATTTGAAAATACACAGCCGGAGAAAATCTGCCACTTCCTCACAGAGCCCCTCCTCCAACACACACGAACGCGCACATGACCAATGAGGGCACGAGATAAGTTTGTGCTCAGATGGAAGGCTGACAGGCAGGTAGGCCATCCAGTTACTTTAGCCGGGCCGGCTCAGATGATTGGTCGTGCTTTTTACAGTACTACGGCTTCCACAGATGACATTTTTTTATGGATTTTTTGTCAAAGCACTTCAGATATTCATTGCTATCGGGATGTTAAGAGCATTCCATGGAATATAACAAAAAGTGTATCTCGAGCCGGTTTCTCAAACTTACCTACCCTACCTTTAAGTCGTTTATTTTACTAACTTTGTCTTGTTGTGTCAGGAAAACAAGCCTGGACACACTCCCTTAATGTCATCAATTGTTTAAACTCAAGGCGAGAAAAACATGTATTCTATTACACTGGGCCAATACTGACTCATTAAGTCTCAAAGCTGTTAAAATATAGAGGCTTTTGGAATTAGTAGGAGACAAATTTGCCCGAAATTTGACGTAAATGATCGCTGCACTTCACACGGCATCCTTAAGGCGAGAATCTACAGACTAAAATACATGTTTTTGCACGGTCCACTTACAATATTTTACAACATGTCTTCTTTCAGTCTAGTGGAAGGGAAACCTCCAAAATCCACATCCAGGAGTTTATTTCACTAACTTTGTCTGTTTGTGTCTTTACATTTCTCCTAAATTCACCAATAGTTAGCACTACATAACGCTTCATTTCCATATATAAACTTACACTATCAGAACACCTGTAATGTAAATATGAATTGTCTTAATGTAGGTAATCAAAAGGGGAAGTTTCATGGTCAAAAATATGAATTAAACGTGTTTTTCTCCTCATGTTGTCTCCCCTCTTACTCCACATACAGTATGCATCTCTTTCTGTCCCTGTTATCATCACTATGTGTTCTCTTCTTATATCATCCTCACCTTTCTTTATTTCTTAGTCTCTTTATCCCAACATTTCCCTCCTCTTTCTGCCCACTTATGCCTCTTCTCTTCAGTAGTGTTTGTGTATTTTGTGCTTCAGCAGATTTAAGAGCGCCTCCTCAGCAGCTGGCATGAAACCCAAACAGACTCTCTTAATTGGGGCTCCAGACTCAAGGAAACTGGCCTGAGATATTTGCATAATTTCACAGAGGAGGGGAGGAAATTGTTAAAACATGTGAGCTTCTGAAACTCTACCCACAATGCCGAGCGGCTCTTGGGTGCCACCCAGCGCCAACATGTTTGCTGTGTGTGCTTGTATCCATACAACAACAACAAATGGGTGCACGACAGAGATGGCAAAAGTACACACATCCTTTACTCAAGTAGAAGTACAGATACTCGTGTTTAAAAATACTCTGGTAAAAGTAGAAGTATTTGACTAACTTCTTTACTCAAGTCAAAGTAAAGAGGCTTTGAAATGTACTTCAGTAAAAAGTACCCATAACTAGCATCTGTTTTAAAGAGTACCTGACCTCCCTTTATATTAATAGAACAATAATGTCATTGTTAGCTAATGAATGTTTCCATGCTGAACAACGGCAACATGACAACGTTTTCATTGGTCCCTCTTCTTTAGAGAAGACCAGGAAATGATGGATACACGGATCGTGTTCAAATCAATAGGCACGCAATGACTCTAAATAATAATGATCACGCCACCAAACACACATTCAAACTAAAGGAACCAGCCTGTTTGGAAAATGTGAGAAGTAGAAAGTACAGGTATTTGGGTTCAACATGTAAGAAGTAGAAAGTACAGGTATTTGTGTTCAACATGTAAGAAGTAGAAAGTACAGGTATTTGTGTTCAACATGTAAGAAGTAGAAAGTACAGGTATTTGTGTTCAACATGTAAGAAGTAGAAAGTACAGGTATTTGGGTTCAACATGTAAGAAGTCAAAATAAAAAGTCAGTGGAGTAAAGTACTGATACCAGAAACATGTACTTAAGTACAGTAACAAAGTATTTGTACTCCACTACTTCCCACCTCTGCTGCACGACCATAACTGTGTGTGTATTTGTATGTACTGTATAACACAAATGCATGTGTGTGTATATAATAACAGAGTGGAAAGAGTCTGCAGGATCATCTGAACACAGGGTGCTTTCTGTTGGGGCGAAATAATGCATTTTCTATCCTGAAATTACCTGCTTTTCATGTAGAAGTGTCAAGGCTTTATTGTCATTAGCACAGCAGCTACAGGGTAGATATGGCAATGAAAAACTGAAGGCACAGGCTCCTCCAACAGAGCAACATGAATATATATGGACATAAAACAAATAAAACAGATAAAATAGTGCAAGAGAATGTTTGGAGATGTGCTTTAGTCAAGGGTTTTTTAGTCCAGCAGAACTCATTCAAATGAAACTGTAATTAAAACAGAATGAAAACATTTCCTGGAAAACTTTTGTTTCTTTCCAAAAAGTCACATTTTAGGTCACGTTTTCTTGAGCACGTTTACAGTATATTTGCTTTTTTCTTCTTTGATTCTTGACTCCTCGAGGCCTTTAAAATGTATTTAAACGTAATGAAACAGCTCTCATAAATAAGCCTCATTTGAAACAGTATTGACTTAAATTAGCATTGGAC
>NW_022987616.1:7284616-7447116 GCF_902827165.1 Trematomus bernacchii | reverse complement strand
ACACACACACACACACACACACACACACACAGGTGATCCATCACGCGGCGTTAACTGGCCGAGTGTCGCTGTCAGCTGCTCCTCGTTGTGTGATGCTGACCCCGAGGTGAGCCCTCAGAGACAATCATGGCCGAAATGACAATCCCCTCTCAAGCAATCTGCAACGTGATGCACCATAAAACTAATCCTGAAGATGTGAAGTCTCACTGAGGCGCTCTAACTGCTGGCCTGCAGGGAAACACACACACTGAGTCACACACACACACACACACACACACACACACACACACACACACACACACACACACACACACACACACACACACACACACACACACACACACACACACACACACACACACACTGAGTGAGTCACACACACACACACACACACACACACACACACACACACACTGAGTCACACACATACACACACACACACACTGAGTCACACACACACACACACACACACACACACACACACACACACACACACACACATACACTGAGTGAGTCACACACACACACACACACACACACACACACACACACACACACACACACACACACACACACAGACTGAGTCACACACACACACACACACACACACACACACACACAGGTGCTCACTGTGACTCACTGTGATCAGGGAGATACTGCACCTAAAGAAAGGGACACACGTTAGATAAAAGGCACATAAACACTGCAAACACTGCAGGTTATTTAAATGTAAATAATATATTATTTTGTGCCTGTCAAATCAATTAATAAAATATGATAAATAATTCAAAAATACATAATGATAATGACAATAATACAACTTTTCCTCAATGTATTGTGCCTGTCATAGCAATTCATTTATTAAATGAAATACAACAAATAAATACATGCATAGATAATAATAATAATAATAATAATAATACATTTTTCCTTTACAGAACTAAGTTTATATTAACCACCAAAAAAACGATATACAAAAATATATATTACAATTTGAGTTGAGGAACAAAAATACATGATAATAAAATGTATTAATCTAACAAACATGTCCTCGTAATGAATTCAAATGGATTTGAGTTGTGAGAAATGTCCACGTGTGTGTGTGGTGTCAACTACGTTACAAAAGTTCAACAACATTAAATTGAGTGATGGGCATGTTTTTTACGTGAATTTGATGTAGGAAATGTTGACGAGGAAGTCTTTGAAAGCAGTTTATTACAAACAAAGTTCCCCGAAATGACGTCATGTTTCTTACACACACATTGAAACACATACACATTGAAACACACACATTGAAACACACACACATTGAAACACACACACATTGAAACACACACACATTGAAACACACACACACATTGAAACACACACATTGAAACACATACATTGAAACACACACACATTGAAACACACACACATTGAAACACACACACATTGTGTTGCACCTGTGCAGACTGAGCGTTGTGCCGAGGCCATAAACAAGAACAGAGAACTCAATAAGTGTCTCCGATTTTTCAGGACGTCACGTTCCGCACCACGACCGTGAAATCACTTTGATTTCCGATGTGGTCATGGAGAGTTCAAGCCTCTCAGAAGAAAAAAGGGTCTGGTTTGGGGTTTAGTTGCTCGGACGTGGCCATCAGAGAACATTTTCTACAAGAGGTCAAAGGTGACGTCAAAATAAGACTGATGCCTGCACAGATGACATTTATTCGGACTTGTAACAACATTGCATGGATTGATCGAAATGATTAAACACTTGCTTCGACAACATGATGGTTAAAAGAAAGAGAATTAAGGTCCTGTATCTTCTCCACGAGGGTAAAGGTGAGAGGTCAAAATAACACTGACGCATGTCCTTTCATTTGGACTTTGCATGGATTGATTGAAAGGATAAAACATGTATCTTGCAACTGTGACATCAGAAGCCTGCAGGCTAGTTCAGGCAGTCAACTCGAGCACTAATGATACATTAACACGTGACGCGTCTCTCTTACAACCAACCAAACACAATCTCCTAAACTTGCCGCTCTATTTAAGCTGCCAGATCTGCTGCCTCTGCCTCGCTATGCTGCTGTGTTTCATGTTGCTGCTGCTCGCCTGCCCCCCCCCACCACCCCAGCTGCCACCTGTAGGCTCGGGGGGATAGTTATCTAATCATCACTCAATGTTCTTTGTAAATCTGTGGAGTGATGAGGCCCGAGCCTAGACGCCAAACTCAAACTATATGCTGCTTCTAATAAACATATAAGAAACACGTGAGTTGTCTGACTGAACTACACAATAGTTTAAAAAAAGAGAAATAACGTTCTGCAGTCTTATTTATTTACTTGAATCCCGTGGGTCAAGTCAAAAAAAGACTGATGCATGGAAAGATATTCCTCCACACATGACTTTTGTCTTTGCATGGATTGGTTGAAATGATAAAACATGAATCTTGCAACACAATAGGTTAAAACGAAAGATAAATATGTTCCAGCTCTGACTCTCTTTGTGTCTGAAGATCACTTTTGATGTGGCTCGAAGCCCCTCAGGCCAGAGGGCGAAGCATCAGAAGAAGAAGAAGAAGAAGAAGAAGAAGAAGAAGAAGAAGAAACAGAAGAAGAAGTAGAAGTGTCTAATCCAGGTGTGTCACCTTGTGTTGCCCCAGCAGAGGTTCAGCACACAGTTGATGACAAAGAACCCCTCGCAGCCCATTGTGTCCAGCAGAACAATACGAGGACTGTGATTGGCTAATCCCTCTGACCTGCTGACAGTTTGGGCCTCAGGACTCATGTGTGACAGCGATGGGAAAACCCTGCCGAGCCATTGTGAGGAGAAAATATCATCTCCATTGTCGGGAGCTCTTTGTAATAATGTCAGAAGATGAACAGAAGAGAGGGAGGGGAGAGAGGGGATCAGACTGTGTGAACGTGGGTCAGGTGAAGAGGGTTTCAGAGTTTAAGCTTGTACCAAAACAGGTTCTTTGACCTCATTAATGCGGCAGGAACACAGCCAGAGGAGTCTAACAGTGTTTGTGTCAATAAATGACACGGTACGACACATCATGGTACGATACTGTGCGACACGTTACGACACGGTACGACACAACACGGTACAACACGACACGATACGACACAACACGGTACGACACAACACGGTACGATACGGTACGACACGGTACGACACGGTACGACACGACACGGTACGACACGACACGGTACGACACGGTACGGTACGACACGGTACGATACTGTGCGACACGGTACGACACGGTACGACACGACACGATACGACACGACACGGTACGACACGACACGACACGGTACGACACGACACGGTACGATACGACACGGTACAACACGACACGACACAACACGGTACAACACGACACGATACGACACGGTACGATACGACACGGTACGACACAACACGGTACAACACGACACGATACGACACAACACGGTACGACACAACACGGTACGACTTTTCAATTATCTTTTTGGGTCCTTAGCTTCTGTTAAATCAACAGTTTGACTTCCATTGTCTATAAATGGTCTTTGTTTATTGGTTATTACCATTTAAATTACATAAAAAAGAGCAACACATGTATGGGACTTCTGTAAAATCAACGGCCCTGAAAAATGTCTGTGCACGACATGATATTTGCTTTTTTTTAAATATCTATGGCATATCAGTGATTACACGCCTGCAGGTGAGTATCTTAGAGCACACCTTACACAAGCAGAAGCTCAGACACAAAGGGAGAGATATGCAGTGTGAGCGTAAAACAAGACGTGATGGAGTTAATCTGTGTGTGAGGGAGACAGGGAGGCTCCATGTGAAACAAACACAAATATCAGGACACGTGTATCGAGGCCAGAGAGGGTATCTCACTGTAACCCAATCACACACACACACACACACACACACACACACACACACACACACACACACACACACACACACACACACACACACACACACACACACACACACACACACACACACATCAGTCAGTGTAAACTTCACTACAGTGATTTAGAAGACTTTATAACCCAAACACAACTACATTTAAATACACAATGCCATTACATGCAACTAGCTACATGTTACTTTCAATACATATTTGTTTAAACTCAGGAGCACCTCTTCATACCGTACAGTATGTGGTGTTGGAACATAAGTGTATGAAGAACTCCTGTGAAGAGACTTCTGAAGTATTCAAAGTTTACTACAGCATGACCCTTCCAAGCACAATTGATTTGCCAAAAGGCTTGCATATTATTTTAAAGTAAGCATCTGCTACAAAATGTCCACCACCTTCTCTAGCTCTATGATCAAGGTGAAAACGTAATTTGTATTTTAAAGTTTCATTCAAGGTTGCCCATGGATAACAGCAGATGTAAGTATGGAAGGAAAAATCTAATAATAAATCGCCACTCAATTCACATTTTCGGCTCCTTTTATGTCAAGTGTGAAGTGCCTCCTAGACAAAAAGTGGTGGCACAAGATATAACATGCTTTATAAGAACAGTGTGTCTTTGGGAGGAATTGTGGGTTAGATTTATCTCCTTTCCTTTCCTAAATGATGACCAAGTGTATCCTAAAAGAGATAATAAAGGAAGCATTGAAGCTCCTTTCCTATAGAGGATCAAACAGCTCTTATCATGGATGACACTTAGAAACCTCTGGGTCATTTCACTCCTTTTTGACAGAAAAACTACAAAAACTGTTTCCTTAAATGTCTCTTCCAGGATGTCAGTTCAGGGTGAAGGGGCAACAGAGGAACTACGCTCCTGTGAGGAGAGGAGTGATTGAAATACTTCAGGATTTACATCTCCCCTTCCTCATTAGTGAGAGAGTGAGTGATTCTGAATAACAAACTACAGCTAAACTTAGAGCTGCCTCTGAATGTTGGCTTTGGACCGACAGCTCCTTCCTGTTCATGGAAATTCTTCTACAAACGTTGGATTGTGCTGATGCTGCAATTTGATATCAAAGTGTTCTGCCTGAATGAAACGCAGCTCGAAAAAGATAAATAATGGTGATTTAACGTGACAATATTCCTGTGAGGGAAGCACAAAAAGGACACTTTGTTCCTCTCTAATTTACATGCACATGTGTTTGTTTAAAAGTGAATTGAACGTTTGATGTTTGGTTATTATGCAAAGAGGGAAAAGTAAGTAATGCGTGCCAGGAAGTTTCCCAATTCTTCATGTGTACAAAGAAAGCATGCATTAGTGAGGAGATGCTGACCTCTGCTGGACAACATGATACTGCACTGCATGTTAAATCCAGATTAGACACATGCCAGTTTATATTTACAGCTAGATATGCAAAGGAAGCAGAGAGAGGAACTGTATTGCATTAATTATACATTTGAAAATCTGGTTTTTAATGCTATTTCTTCAAATCAACAGTTTTTTGTCTTGTTCTAAACCTCAAAAGTGTGTTTTCTGTTTTGTAACTCTGCAGAGATCTCTGGGTTTCTCCTCTGCAGCTGCACAGGTGTCAGTGATCAGGTTAACGAGGTTAGATTCAGGTGTGTGTGTGTGTGTGTGTGTGTGTGTGTGTGTGTGTGTGTGTGTCCTCGTTAATGTCATGACTGACACCTGTGTGGTTCCTACTGAGACTTCTTAAAGTGTCCTCCAATGTCTCCACCTTTTGTCTCTCAAAGTATTTGTCATGCTTTATTTAAACAGAAGATCTTGAACTGTAACAGGACAAACATTGCTTCACTGCTATCATTTAAATATCTGTAAACACACTACAGGGACAGGGTGACTTTAGGAAACACATACATGGAGATATAATATATATATATATATATATATTGGTTGTTTTCTTTCCACTGGCCTCACAGAAGACTTTAATGGATGCAAAGTAAACTTAAGATCTTAACCAGTGCATACAATAAATGAATGGATGTGTCTAGCCTTAAAACATCAATTTTAACATTTAAAAAGTGCTTATAATGCATAACTTTTAGGACTCTCACTTCGTGTTTCGAAGGGTTAACACTTTGCAAAGTTACTGAGTGATGCACAATAAGCAGTGCACAGGAAGGATGTTAGAATACATATTATCAATACACGGAAATTACTTTCAACATAAGAGTATCATTCTTAGACTTGATATGCACTATGCAAAGTGACTTTATGAGAAGTAAGTGCATGCTAGCCTGACTTCTTCAGGTTTGAAATGAGTGTGAGGAGGTGCATGGTTCCCCTCTTCACTTCCTCTCCACTAGATGCCACTCATGTCACATTACAGACTGCATGAGCTTCATTTAAACATGCAACAGCAGCATTTCTTAATCCCAGTCCTTGTTGCTCCTGCAGGTTTCCATACATTGGCACAAACTCTCTTTTGTTTCATTTGTGAAATAGAGAAGTTTTCCCGCCCCAAACATCATCAGTGTGTCGACGTGCCGTGAGGGGATTAATGGATCCTCATATCCAGTGCAGCCAGGATGCACGTCAGACATTTACAAGTTCCCAATGTGATGGAGCAGAAAGGCAGAGATGGTAGAAGTACACACATCCTGTACTCAAGTAGAAGTACATATACTCGTGTTTAAAAGTACTCTGGTGAAAGTAGAAGTACTGACTAAACTTCTTTACTCAAGTCAAAGTAAAGAGGCTTTGAAATGTACTTCAGTAAAAAGTACCCATAACTAGCAGCTGTTTTAAAGAGTACCTGACCTCCCTTTATATTAATAGAACAATAATGTCATTGTTAGCTAATGAATGTTTCCATGCTGAACAACGGCAACATGACAACGTTTTCATTGGTCCCTCTTCTTTAGAGAAGACCAGGAAATGATGGATACACGGATCGTGTTCAAATCAATAGGCACGCAATGACTCTCAATAATAATGATCACGCCACCAAACACACATTCAAACTAAAGGAACCAGCCTGTTTGGAAAATGTGAGAAGTAGAAAGTACAGGTATTTGTGTTCAACATGTAAGAAGTAGAAAGTACAGGTATTTGAGTTCAACATGTAAGAAGTAGAAAGTACAGGTATTTGGGTTCAACATGTAAGAAGTAGAAAGTACAGGTATTTGTGTTCAACATGTAAGAAGTAGAAAGTACAGGTATTTGAGTTCAAAATGTAAGAAGTAGAAAGTACAGGTATTTGTGTTCAAAATGTAAGAAGTAGAAAGTACAGGTATTTGTGTTCAACATGTAAGAAGTAGAAAGTACAGGTATTTGGGTTCAACATGTAAGAAGTAGAAAGTACAGGTATTTGTGTTCAAAATGTAAGAAGTCAAAGTAAAAAGTCGTCTGAAAAATAAATAGTGGAGTAAAGTGCTGATAGGAGGAACAGAGAGGAGTAGAAAGGAGGACCAGCTGAGTGTGAGAAGGCGGCTCATTAGCCTGGTTTCTCCCCAGAGAGCAGCTCAGACTTCTGGGAAACTCGGACAGCTGCGACTGCACACAGACTTGATGACAACCCCTCCTCCTCCTCCTCCTCCTCCTCCTCCATCCATCTGTACGCACATCGTTTCGGGGTTTAACAGAATAAAAGGACTCCAGATCAAGAGATCACTGTCATCCATTATTCTCTGCTAAGTGTGGATGTTTTATGACTGTGTGTGTGTGTGTGTGTGTGTGTGTGTGTGTGTGTGTGTGTGTGTGTGTGTGTGTGTGTGTGTGTGTGTGTGTGTGTGTGTGTGTGTGTGTGTGTGTGTGTGTGTGTGTGTGTGTGTGTGTGTGTGTGTGTGTGTGTGTGTGTGTGTGTGTGTGTGTGTGTGTGTGTGTGTGTGTGTACTTCTGCTTCTCTCTGACAAATGCCGTGTGAAGTTTTTTAGTTTTGACTGAAACGACTGCTTGCCGTCAGACGACACGGCTCAGCGTCTCCAGAGAGCGGCGGCTGCAGACTGGAATACATAAATCTGCTCTGAATACTTCGGAAAAACTACAAACTTTATAAACTTGTGTTGGTGCTACTGATATATGAGTTTTTTGAGGGGGGTGCACATCATGATGGTGTGTATTTTACAGTTAAAGTGAATAAAAGAGGTTTTTTAAATCCAGAAATGTTGTTTTGTGACTGTTTACAAGTTTCTTATGGGTTGTTTTGATATATTCCTTTCCACATTTCACACTTGGAGTTAAGTTGCACGCACAAATGAATCAGATAATGGACTTTTTATCTGCTGCAGACGCCACTAGATTAACCTGACTCAATAAGTAGACCATCAAGAGTCATGGATTTGCTAACAACCTGTGTTTGAAGAAATTCAAGAAAAAGTGAAATCATAATGAGACTTTGGATGTGATTTAACTCAAGAGAGAAGACAACCATGAGTTATAAAACTTTATCTGTAATGCAAACATCTCACAAACACAATAAATACTGTCAGTTTTAAAGAATCCAGCTGCACATTGCAGCTCAGTGATGAAAATACAGTCAAAGGAGCAAACTAGAAACATCAGGAAAGTATGAATATCTGTTGGTTTTGGACTCGACAAAACAAGACATTTAAAGACATCTCTTTGTCCAGAAAATCCAGAGCTTAAACCCGATATAAAATATTTTACACACAGTGTAAACACACACACACAACCTTTGTACATGCACACAAGAATCTATATCTGAAAACACACTTTTAATTGTCCTTACTGGCTGTAAAACACACTCGGCGTGTTAGAGGACGAGTTTGACCAAAAATTCAAAGTCTTTTTTTAGGACATTTGCAGACAGTTAGAGATCAACACTGTCACATTGTCTGCAGCACGATGATGGACAGAGGACAGATGTTTTCATGTTTGTCTGCACAGCTGGATCTATGCTGTCGCTCCACAGAGTCTGACAGAGGGCGGGACATCCGGACTGTCGTCTGATCGACCAATCAGGAACGGCCATGTCTGTTAGAGAGAAAAACGACAGGATGAACACATCTTCACTTCAGCAGAAAGACTGAAGTCAAAGTCATGCATTAAAAGCACAAAACCATAAGCATCAAGTTAAAAGTACTCAATATGCACAACAGCCTGTTGTTGAATATAATCATTATGATGTAGTGTTGATGTGTTGTAATCACATTAATGTTGAAGCTATTAAATGAGAGGCTTTTGTTTACTATGCATGCTTGATTGTCACAAATGCATCCACGCAATTATATCTCCATCCAATTTAATGCATCATAATCTATTCTGTAATTATGCAACACCTCACATCCTCACTCAGCAGTAAAACCCCAGTGCAGAAAGACTCTGTTACAAGTCAAAGTCA
The DNA here is from genome assembly GCF_902827165.1 of Trematomus bernacchii. NCBI lineage: Eukaryota > Metazoa > Chordata > Actinopteri > Perciformes > Nototheniidae > Trematomus > Trematomus bernacchii. Next base: position 7,437,888 of record NW_022987616.1, on the reverse strand, counting down.
TGCATTAAAAGCACAATATAACCATCAAAGTAAAAGTACTCTTTATGCATTTCTGTATTAACATATATATTATTAGTGGATTATAATCATTAATGCTTCACTGTGTGTATCACTTAGTGCAGCTACGTAGTGAAGGAGAAGCTTTTCTTTGCGAAGCATGCTTAATAGTTGGTAGATATCACAAATAAATCGATGCAATTCTGTCTTTATCCAATTTAATACATCATAATTTATTCTGTAATTATGTTTGGCACTTTTGATCTGAATCTGCAAAGTTTCTTATAACTAAAGTCATAAAATAAAAGTAATACTGACAATATATACTCCTTAATTGTAGTGGATTAGAAGTATAACGTTGCAAGTAAAGTACCTAAAGATTGTACTCTATATAGTACTTGAGTAAATGTACTTAGTTACTGTACACTACTGTCGAAGAAACATCACATTAAAGGTCACTATAAAATGCTACGGATGATTAAAACACTTTAATCTAGTGTCAGTATCTGATCTGTTCACAATAAAGATTGTACTCTATAAAGTATTTGAGTAAATGTACCTTACTGTACTTAGATCATTGCCATGTCTACACTGTAGCTTCCTGTATGTGCAGATGCCAATACAACCTTTGAATTGCATTTGCATCTCTTTAATCTAGTGTCAGTATGTGACCTTGTGAGCAGTACCAGGTTGACAGGATGTCCGCAGCTCTGGAGCCGGTCCTCCTGCAGAATCTGCCTCAGGTGAGAGATGTAGCTCGAGGCGAGGCGCAGAGTGTCCAGTTTGGAGAGCTTAGTGTCAGCTGGGACCCACGGGAGGCTGGTCTTCAGTCTGGAGAACGCTTTGCTCAGGACCCTCATCCTGGACCTCTCTCTGGCGTTAGCTGCGTTCCTCTGAGTCTGCAAAAGTACACACATCCTTTACTCAAGTAGAAGTACAGATACTCATGTTTAAAAATACTCTGGTAAAAGTACTGACTAAACTTCTTTACTCAAGTAAAAATAAAGAAGTATGGGCTTCGAAATGTATTTAAAGGTCCCCTATTAAACTGTTTTTCATCAATATATCACAGGTCTCAGATATATACAGAGCCTGTCTCTGATTGGCTGAAACACCAAACAGATAATTGCAGCATCCCATAATCCCCTCTGTTTCAGCCCTGTTTCCAAAGTGCTGATTCTCTGTCTGTTACTTTAGATGAAAATAAGGAGCCCCTCCCCACGCCCCTCTGAGAGAGATTTGGTTACAAAGAACTCAATGGTGCTCTAGGAGGAGATTCAGGTGATAAGGGGGGGGGGGGGGGTTACCTTGGTTGGTGATTGGCTAATGGTTACACAAGACAAAACATCGTTATGACATCATAAATTGGCCAAAATCTGATCAGCTCATTTTCAGACAGGTTTTTATAGAAATGGATCAGGAGAAAAAGAGAGAGAATCTTTGTTCCTGAAACTTTCAGAGTCTCTTTACACAGAGGGGACACATGTTGATGAAGAAGAGACATGAAGAAGAGGGGACACATGTTGATGTAGAAGAGACATGAAGAAGAGGGGACACATGTTGATGTAGAAGAGACATGAAGAAGAGGGGACACATGTTGATGTAGAAGAGACATGAAGAAGAGGGGACACATGTTGATGTAGAAGAGACATGAAGAAGAGGGGACACATGTTGATGTAGAAGAGACATGAAGAAGAGGGGACACATGTTGATGTAGAAGAGACATGAAGAAGAGGGGACACATGTTGATGTAGAAGAGACATGAAGAAGAGGGGACACATGTTGATGTAGAAGAGACATGAAGAAGAGGGGACACATGTTGGTGTAGAAGAGACATGAAGAAGAGGGGACACATGTTGATGTAGAAGAGACATGAAGAAGAGGGGACACATGTTGATGTAGAAGAGACATGAAGAAGAGGGGACACATGTTGATGAAGAAGAGACATGAAGAAGAGGGGACACATGTTGATGTAGAAGAGACATGAAGAAGAGGGGACACATGTTGATGTAGAAGAGACATGAAGAAGAGGGGACACATGTTGATGTAGAAGAGACATGAAGAAGAGGGGACACATGTTGATGTAGAAGAGACATGAAGAAGAGGGGACACATGTTGATGTAGAAGAGACATGAAGAAGAGGGGACACATGTTGATGAAGAAGAGACATGAAGAAGAGGGGACACATGTTGATGTAGAAGAGACATGAAGAAGAGGGGACACATGTTGATGAAGAAGAGACATGAAGAAGAGGGGACACATGTTGATGTAGAAGAGACATGAAGAAGAGGGGACACATGTTGATGTAGAGGAGACATGAAGAAGAGGGGACACATGTTGATGTAGAAGAGACATGAAGAAGAGGGGACACATGTTGATGAAGAAGAGACATGAAGAAGAGGGGACACATGTTGATGTAGAGGAGACATGAAGAAGAGGGGACACATGTTGATGTAGAAGAGACATGAAGAAGAGGGGACACATGTTGATGTAGAAGAGACATGAAGAAGAGGGGACACATGGTGATGTAGAAGAGACATGAAGAAGAGGGGACACATGATGATGTAGAAGAGACATGAAGAAGAGGGGACACATGTTGATGTAGAAGAGACATGAAGAAGAGGGGACACATGTTGATGTAGAAGAGACATGAAGAAGAGGGGACACATGTTGATGTAGAAGAGACATGAAGAAGAGGGGACACATGATGATGTAGAAGAGACATGAAGAAGAGGGGACACATGTTGATGTAGAAGAGACATGAACATAGGAGACCAAGTACCCATAACTAGCAGCTGTTTTAAAGAGTACCTGACCTCCCTTTATATTAATAGAACAATAATGTCATTGTTAGCTAATGAATGTTTCCATGCTGAACAACGGCAACATGACAACGTTTTGGCCCATTTTGGAAAACATATTAGTGGATTATAATCATTGATGCATCACTGTGTTCATCACTTAGATTGTGCAGCTACTGAAGGAGAAGCGATTCTTAATAGTTGGTAGATTTCACAAAAACATCAGTGAAATTCTATCTTTATCCAATTTAATACATGATCATTTATTCTGTAATTATGTCTGGCACTTTTGATCTGAATCTGCAAAGTTCCTGATAACTAAAGTTATAAAAGGACAATATATACTCCTTAATTGTAGTGGATTAGAAGTATAAAGTTACAGGAAGTAGTATTACTGAAGTACAGTACCTAAAGATTGTATACAGTACTCGAGTAAAAGTACTTTACTGTTTAAGAAACATCACATTGAAGGTCAGTACACACTCAGAAAAAAAAGTACTGATACCAGAAAAAGGTACTTAAGTACAGTAACGAAGTATTTGTACTCCACTACCTCTGGCTTCTCGTCCTTCTGCCCTTTGGACACTTTGCTCTTCATCCTCCTCTCGTCCTCCTCGTCTGAAAACCTGCAGATCTTCCTCCTCCTCGTCACATAATCCTCAGCATCACTCGCAGCGGAGCCGGTGGACATCACCTTTTACTCTGAAGGACTCTCAGCTTTGAGAGAGGAGGAAACACCAGGATAGGAAGCAACTGCTGGTCACCTCTTGACAAAAGCAACGAGACTCCACCAACAGAACTGAGGTCTCGCAGAAATGTCAGCTCTCTCTAAATGTGAAACATGCCTCTGATCTCCCCTCTCATTTAAGGGTCTCGCACTTGGCATCTGTGCCGAACATTTCTCCTCCCCCTTTCTCTCTAAACCACCGTGACCTCAGACAGACCACAACTCTCCTCGTGCTTCTTATTTATTAAACACAAAATGCTTATCATAAAACGAGCAAATGGCCCTCAAAAAGAAACCCAAGAGAATAAGAGGTGCAACATGTCCACACTTTGAGACAAAACAACAAATATGGTGAAAAAATAGAAAGAAATTAAAAAATGGTCTACAAAGATAAGCAAATCATCCACTAGACGCGAAAAACGTCTAGTGGATGATTTGCTCGACGGGGGGGTGCCGAGCGGCCCACATCGTCCGACCGGCCCACTTCAGTACCGGCCCATAGGGATTCGTCCCGAACGTCCCGATGGCCAGTCCGCCCCTGCTGACGAGTGACAGTCCCAAATTCAGATCATCTTAATTGAACTATTCACATGTCACACTGCACTGTAACTTTTATTCGTGTTTTACTATCTTTGCGTTTTAATGTTTCTAAGGTGTTTTATGCTCTTAATGTCTTTCATTTTTGTAAAGCATGTTGTGTTGAAAAGTGCTTGCCTTGCCTGATCCCTTTTTCTATGTTGAATTAAACTTCCCTGATAATAAAACACACACTTCTGCAACTTTTACAAATGCACACAACACATAGTAAGCAGTTCCTGGAGTTGCCGGCTCCACAGATGTGTTTTGGTGATAGAAATGTCTTGAGGACCTTATCAAAAGTGCCTAATCCTCGGCTGGGTTCACAGAGGGATTGTGTTTCTGCAGATGGAGCAGCTTTCACACGCAGACCAGCTGTTCCCGGTTCCCATGACATCTGGAGCGCTGGCATGAGGGTGTGGCACCGTCTTCATTCCCATAGTATCACAGTGTGTTCTGCCGTGCATCCCGGCTATTTGTTTTGTGTCCACGTGACAGTCTTCTGAGGTTTGAGATCAAGAGGGTGAAGATTTCTGCAGAGATGCTGCAAGAAAGAAGTTGTTTCTTGTACCAAACTCTTATAAGATATGCAAACATCATAGTCTGAAACACACTACAGTATATTCAGAAATGCAAGTCAAGCTTTTGTAGGAGCATCTCGGCTATTTTTTGCATTTGTTTTGTGTCCACGAGACAGTTTTCTGAGGATGAGTCAAAGTCAACTTTATTGTCAATCGTTCAGTGTGTGTAGAGACAGAGAGATCGAAATACCGTTTCCCACAATCCCCAATACAAAAATACAAATATAAAAATATGTATATACCTACAATCAACAGACACATGTATACATATGCACACATTAAGACATATACATAATAGCACAACAATCAATATATACAAAATAACAGTCACTTCAATATCTTTGGGATCAAGAGAGTGAAGATTTTTGCAGAGATAGAGCATGCAAGAAGTTTTTTTCTTGTCCCAAACTCTTCAAATATCTGCTGTTTCGTGTGAGCTATGCAAACATCTTAGTCTAAAACACACTGTGCAATATATTCAGAAATGCAAGTGAAGCTTTTGTAGGAGCTTTTCTCCAAATGAAGAAGTTGTGTGTCATACAGCACTTAGTCTCTCAAGATATTCCCAGAAAAGGCCAGAGTCCCTGCGAGCTTTTATTCCACATAATGTGTGTGACTTTGTTTTATGACGATAGCAAGAGTCTGCCAAGAGTTACCGAACTGCAGCTGAGAGGCACGCTGCATTTTGGACTGGATCACTGGAGAGAAACAGTGAAAATCTTCCGAACACTTCACCCGATAGTGAGTAAATTATCACAACATCCTGGCTCTAACACTGCCTTATTGCTGATTCCTTCAGTCGATCCAAAGCTGTGTTTATAAGGGTCTCCCGATTTGTATTATTCATTTTTTTCTCATGACTGCATCAAATCCAGATAATAGCGACCAAAGGAATCGGACAGGAGAGGTTAAGAGACAGCGAGCCGCCTTTAATTAAGGAGAAAAACAATAACAAAACGCACTGAAAAAAGCTAAAATGATTTGCACAAAAACAACAGAAATATATACGACAACAAGAAGGGAACAAAGTGAGCAGAAAAACAAACTAGTTACGAGACAACAGTCCAATAAAAACTAAGAAATAACTCGGAAGGTGAGAAAAACCCATACAATTCATAAACTAATTAGCAATAATGAGTCAGAAAGAATGACTTTGTTTTACTTTTGGATTTCCTTGTTATCTAAAGGAGGACTGGACACATCTTCGGTGTTAAAACGCAGTGGTTTAAAAGTGTTCCTCTGCTCAAATGTCCCTTTTCCCCAAATCAAGAATGCTCCTTAATCCGAAGGCACATTCCCAGGCTTCCCATAATCCCGCTCTTCAATGCATTTTCCCGTAAAGACCTGACGTCAACCCTAACCCTCTTTCCAAAAGCAAATGATCAACTTCAATAAGGCTAATGCTAAATGCTAATCTCATCTGACTACAACAAGGCAAATTGTAAAACATTTCTCCCTCATCTGAAGCCTGTTCAGTTCATTTGAAAAAGAAGAACAGAGGTCTCACTCAGTCTCATGAGCCCTTCTGAGGGTAGAGTACATGTGTCCCAAACGTCCCGTGTGTAGGCACCGTTAGTCTCATGAGCCCTTCTGAGGGTAGAGTACTGTACATGTGTCCCAAACGTCCCGTGTGTAGGCACCGTTAGTCTCATGAGCCCTTCTGAGGGTGAGTACTGTACATGTGTCCCAAACGTCCCGTGTGTAGGCACCGTTAGTCTCATGAGCCCTTCTGAGGGTAGAGTACTGTACATGTGTCCCAAACGTCCCGTGTGTAGGCACCGTTAGTCTCATGAGTCATTCTGGGGGTAGAGTACTGTACATGTGTCCCAAACATCCCGTGTGTAGGCACCGTTAGTCTCATGAGTCATTCTGAGGGTGAGTACTGTACATGTGTCCCAAACGTCCCGTGTGTAGGCACCGTTAGTCTCATGAGTCATTCTGGGGGTGAGTACTGTACATGTGTCCCAAACGTCGCTGTGTAGGCACCGTTAGTCTCATGAGTCATTCTGTGGGTAGAGTACTGTACATGTGTCCCAAACGTCCCGTGTGTAAGCACCGTTAGTCTCATGAGTCATTCTGTGGGTAGAGTACTGTACATGTGTCCCAAACGTCGCTGTGTAGGCACCGTTAGTCTCATGAGTCATTCTGTGGGTTGAGTACTGTACATGTGTCCCAAACGTCGCTGTGTAATTGATGGCTGTTGCTCTGACCCTGGAAATAATGAAACCCAGGGATAAAAATCACTTCAAGTAGTTTAAAGGGTCCGCTAACATTCGTCCATCAGCGGAGACTCTCAGGGGTCACGACCTCTGCAGCAGAGCGACAGGTGCAAGCTCATGTCACACGCCTCGCTCTGTTTTCCCACAATGCACCTGTGATCCCGACATCAAACCTGAAGCAACGACGCTCAAGCGGAGACGATTAGGAAGCATTTCTGTGTTTAAGTCGTGCATTGAAGCATCACAAGAGCATAGATTTTCAAACAATTGTACAAAAGAGTCGGGAATTAAAGTCATATATTTTATATCATCTTCACAGGTTACACATGATGCACAAATACATGTTGAGAACTCAAAGTAAACAGTCCATCCTGTCTTATTTCACTCACTTTTAACAACTCATTTTAATGATTTTAATTGTATTCAGTTATTATCTATCTATCTGTCTCTGGTTTATATTTCATAAGAGAAAATACCAAATGTCGCTCTGAATTTCCTATAAATTCCAGTTAAATCTAACATGCCACAGTGATGTATCCACCTGTCTCAACAATCATCATAAAAGAAGACATTTTTCACATAAATAACTTTAAGTATTTGTTTATCACAAGAACACAAGTGATATATGTCCTACAGTATGAAACTCACAATATTTAAGGTAGTTAATAGCTTATAATTCAACTCAAAAGTAAACAGTCCATCTTTTACTCACCTTTGAGAAAGTTTAAGCCAATTGAAACACATACAATTATTAAATATCAAGTCATCTTAAAATTCTGTCTGCGTCCCAAAAATGATGATGAATTTTCACCGTAAATTGAGTTTGAGCATTTGTTTATCAGCCCACAGACAACATTCACATTGCATGCTACAGTATGAAGCCACACAGTATTTAAGGCAGTTAAAAGCTTATAATTAAAACGACATTATAGATATGAGTTTTGATATATTGAATAACATAATAATGCCCTTTATACGTCTACAGAGTGATTCTTCGCACTGTAAACTCGTCTAGCTTCGTTTTCTATGAAGACACTTTTTATATCTCAGGTCTTTTTTCCCTCGAGGGCCTTCATCAGCGGGACCCAGCGAGACATTCCTCGAGCGTGAGGTTTGGCCTTCGTTGCGCTCGGCCAAACGTTTCCTCGGACGTTAGCCGGCCCGTCCACCTCGCTCTCCTCCGTCGTGATCTCCATCTTCTGGATGATGAGCTTCAGGAGGGTGTGCTGCTTCTCCATCAAGCAGGACACCTCCTTCATCCTGGGGAGGAGAACACAGACATCTCAGCCTCAGAACGGACATTTTCTGCTGATTTTTAGCAATTATATCTTGTCTTAATTGCACATTTGTAAGTTGAGCCTCCTATAATAACTGTAAACTTCACAATGCAGACAATCAAAACCATAAAGACACCTATCCTGATGTCCTTTAAAGGTCCCATGTCATGGCCATTTCTACTCATCATAATTCCATTGTTGAGGTCTACTAGAATAGATTTACATTGTTCAATCTTCCAAACTCACATTGGTTTCTCATACAGCATCTCTGTATAGTATGTGTAATCACTCTCTGTCCTACACGGCTTGTTGGAGCTCCTGCCCCCCCCTCCCCCTCCCTGTGAGCCCACTGTGCTCTGATTGGTCAGCTCGCCCACTCTGTTCTGATGAGTCCACCACCGTTACAGCGGAACATCAGTGATTATGTGTTACAATGGCGTTTGTTAGCAACCAGGAAATGACACCAGTAATGACAAACAGATGAGAATGCTGCGTGGGGTCTGGGTGCCGTGTTGGCGGGACGTTGAGGGGCTCGCTGACAGTGTGAGCTGGCTTACTGGTGTCGTTTCCTGGTTGCTGCGTGGGGTCTGCGAGACAGCGAGACACAGCGAAGCTCAGCCTGAACTCAGCCTGAGCACGATGGATGCGGGAAGGGGGGGTGCTGAGGGGGCTGCAGCACCCCCATCTGCGAGGCTCCACTAGCACCCCCCCCCGGACCCCCAAATGCGGCTCACCTACAGTGTAAGCGCGCCACAGTTTCGCCGCTGAGAGGTTCCACTAGCCCCCCACCAGCGCGTCACAGTTTCGCGGCTGAGATAGTGTGTGTGTGAGGAGCTCCATGGATTGGTCCATTTGAGAAGAAACAAATGGAAAAATTAAAATGTATAGACAGGTCTTCTCTGTGTTAGAGTTTTACTCGCTACAGGGTGTACTTTGAGGGTTTGTGACTCTGCAGACCGTTTACATGCAGAAAAACCTACATAACACAAGGGGACGGGGAATAACCGGAAAAGCATGTCATGGGACCTTTAATTAAATAAAATGCATTAAAGTCAATGGGGTGGAGAACAGTGACATCTGAGCCTCAGAACGGACATTTTCTGCTTATTTTGAGCAATTATATCTTGTCTTAATTGCACATTTTGTAAGTTGAGCCTCTTGTATTTGGTGTTTCCCAATACAGACAATCAGAACCATAAAGACAATAATGTCCTCATGACTGCCCATACTGATGTACTGTAATTAAAACAATGCATTAAAATCATCATAATGATGGACTTATCCCCAGCATTCAGTATTAAGAAAGCAAGTAAGTCATTGTGCATTCCCTATAAAGAAATAAGAAATGAAAGGTTTAAACATTGCAAAAGAAAATGGTAAGATATTTGGTATGTTTAGATGTTCAGTAAAAGTGGAACAATATATGACTTTTTTAAGTGTTGAATTGGTCCATGTGCTTGTTATAGAAATACTGATTATATTATCTGTGTGACCACTAGGGGCTGCTCATGCGTCAAAAACACATTTTAAATTGCTCTTCACACCACAGTTGATGCATTCCTTATGGTAGCTCTTTGTTATGAAAGTAACAATGCCACACTCCCAGTATTTAGCATCTATTGCTCTATTAATGAATGATTTACCTGAGCTTCTGCTTCTTGATCTCGCTCTCCAGCATGGAGCAGGTCTGAGACTTCATCTGCATGCGGCTCCACACGTCATGTGACTCCTCCTCTCCTGCGAAAAGGTCCCTGAGGAAGTTCTGTTGGTGAGAAGAAGAGGAGAGGATGAAGAGAGGGAAGTGGACATATGTTACAATGAACAAATACAAGTTTAAACCAAAGTTGTGTTATTTAATAAAGAGTTCATTTGTATTATATTTGTGTTAGAAATGTAAGAAGTAGAAAGTACAGGTATTTGAGTTAGAAATGTAAGAAGTAGAAAGTACAGGTATTTGTGTTCAACATGTAAGAAGTAGAAAGTACAGGTATTTGTGTTCAACATGTAAGAAGTAGAAAGTACAGGTATTTGTGTTAGAAATGTAAGAAGTAGAAAGTACAGGTATTTGTGTTAGAAATGTAAGAAGTAGAAAGTACAGGTATTTGTGTTCAACATGTAAGAAGTAGAAAGTACAGGTATTTGTGTTCAACATGTAAGAAGTAGAAAGTACAGGTATTTGCGTTCAACATGTAAGAAGTAGAAAGTACAGGTATTTGTGTTAGAAATGTAAGAAGTAGAAAGTACAGGTATTTGTGTTCAACATGTAAGAAGTAGAAAGTACAGGTATTTGTGTTCAACATGTAAGAAGTAGAAAGTACAGGTATTTGTGTTAGAAATGTAAGAAGTAGAAAGTACAGGTATTTGTGTTCAAAATGTAAGAAGTAGAAAGTACAGGTATTTGGGTTCAAAATGTAAGAAGTAGAAAGTACAGGTATTTGTGTTCAAAGTGTAAGAAGTAGAAAGTACAGGTATTTGTGTTCAACATGTAAGAAGTAGAAAGTACAGGTATTTGGGTTCAAAGTGTAAGAAGTAGAAAGTACAGGTATTTGTGTTCAAAGTGTAAGAAGTAGAAAGTACAGGTATTTGTGTTAGAAATGTAAGAAGTAGAAAGTACAGGTATTTGTGTTAGAAATGTAAGAAGTAGAAAGTACAGGTATTTGTGTTCAACATGTAAGAAGTAGAAAGTACAGGTATTTGTGTTAGAAATGTAAGAAGTAGAAAGTACAGGTATTTGTGTTAGAAATGTAAGAAGTAGAAAGTACAGGTATTTGTGTTCAAAATGTAAGAAGTCAAAGTAAAAAGTTGTCAGAAAAATAAGTAGTGGAGTAAAGTACTGATACCAGAAACATGTACTTAAGTACGGTAACGAAGTATTTGAACTCCACTACTTCCCAGCTCTGAGTAGGAGTGAATTTAAACTGTTCACAGATATACCTATATATATATATTGACTTATGATACATGTCCATGATAACCAGTACATCTGTTTCTCTTTCTCACCCTGGAGCAGTGGCGGTTGGGGTAGACGGTGATCGAGGGTTTGTCGACTCGCTTCATAAACCAGTACGGCAGCTTGTCCTCCAGAGAGGTGTGCAGCTCAATCTGAAGTCACAAATACAGGTTATCAGTTAGTGAAGAGTTACCTTTTCACTATGATCTCTGTGTGCATGCCTTTTTTTCTCCTTCTAATTACTAATATTTCAGATTATACATTAGAACATATGGCTCCTACAGTGTGTCCTCAATTATTGTACCTGTGTGTGTGTGTGTGTGTGTGTGTGTGTGTGTGTGTGTGTGTGTGTGTGTGTGTGTGTGTGTGTGTGTGTGTGTGTGTGTGTGTGTGTGTGCGTGCATGCTCGCGTGCGTGTGTGGTGTGTGTGTGAGTGTGACAAATGTATATTAGGGAGGCGTGTGGTGCAGTGGGTTGTGCGTTGGTGTTCGGATCAGGGGGTCACGGGTTCAAACCCCACTGCAGTCAGCATGTCGTTGTGTCCCTGAGACACTTCACCCCACATTGCTCCTGTGGGGATTGTCCACAGTATTGAGTATGTAAGTCGCTTTGGATAAAAGCGTCTAACAAGTGACATGTATAATGTATTATAAAACAGATGGAGAATTGTCCGTTCATTTGCAGAATGGGAGCATTTACTACGGACCAAAAGCAGTTTGTCTTTAAAGCAATTACTATTATTAATTTAAAGCCGGAAATGAATAACCCAGTCCTCAGTATTGATGTTGGGAGTGTCCTGTCTGTGTGTGTGTGTGTGTGTGTGTGTGTGTGTGTGTGTGTGTGTGTGTGTGTGTGTGTGTGTGTGTGTGTGTGTGTGTGTGTGTGTGTGTGTGTGTGTGTGTGGAAGCTCTTCCCATACATACCTGCATGCCTATTCTTTTGAGAGCAGCATTTCTTTGCACCTCAGCAATGTCTCCAACGGCTAAACCAATCTACAACACAACCACAAAACAACAAGAACATGTGTTTAGTTTAACATCTCAACATGTGCTGTGAGTCTGTGAGGATCCAGAGACTCACCATCAGGTTGACCAGCAGGATGGGCATGAGCAGAACAAAGACGATGAAGATAATGTAGGTCAGGACTCCGAAGGGCAGCTCGTTCTTCAGGTACGTGTCCAGGAAGTTGTTCTGGTAGTTCAGCTCGCCCACCATCATCACGAAGGTCTGGACCACCGACAGAGGCACGCTCTCAAACTCTCTCTGAGGGAGGAACAGGAAAGAAGTTTGCGTAATGATAATATTGAAATGCTTGTTTTGAAAGATTATGAAAATGTAGAGATCCGCAATGCTTGACATCTTCAAGTCATCATTAAAAACTCACCTGTTCACCATGGCCTTTGACCCCTAACCCATCACAGTACCCTCTGTTTGTTCACCATGTAAAGCGGCCTTGGGTCCCTTGAAAGGCGCTTTACAAATGTAATCTATTATTATTATTATTATAACTCTGCTCCCTGTGCCTGTGTTGTATAATGCCAACATGAGTTTAAAAGAGAAATATAACATAAGCTTTTCTTAGATGATTCCCTCTTTCATGTCTGAATGGTCAATGTGAAGATACCGCCAGCAGCTAGTTAGCTTAGCATAGCATTCGTGCTCCCTAGACCTCGAGGAAACTTTATTGAATTGTGATTTTTCTCTTTCTTCTCGTACCTGGTTGAGCATCAGAGCGTGGAAAGCCAATCCGAACGCCAACATCAGGTACAGGAAAATCATCACGATGCGTATCAGCGTCCTCATGATCTCCCAGAACATCACCACGTAGATTCCTACACCTTCAAACCTGCAGAGACAGCAGCAGTTATCCACCTGAACGTATGGGGTTACTTTAGTCGTTGTTATTGTTTGTTTGTGTTCTTTGAAATTCTGTTTTTCTCTTTGTACATACAATCAGTACAGACCATTGTCTCATTTGTATGCATATATTTTGCTTTCCACTTCTAAATGACAAACATTTCTTATGTCGAAACGCAATAAAACGATTTTTGATCAGAAAAACAACATCTTTAAAGGTCCCCTATTATACTGTCGAATAATCAAAAAATCAGCTCCTATTGTCTATCCCTATCGTCTATTCCTTGACCTCTGAGTGAAAGGTCACGGGGGTAAGGGATAGTGGATAGGAGAATTCAAAAGGACTTAGGAGAAGAGACTGCGGTACTTTAGAGAATCGACTGCACTTTCACTATCCGACGTGTTTATGATGCGCCAGCAGAGGTCATGAATGTGCGTCTGCTGCTGTGGGGAAACTATGGAAACTACAGTTTTCTATACAGCGGACTACAACAGGGATGTTTAATAAGAACGAGGGACTACTGTAAACTCATCTAGAGACTCTGCACCATGCTCTGATGCTGTTATGCTTTATGAACGGGGACAACAGAGAAACATATTCTTCATGACCAAAGTTGGAATTGAAATAAAAAAGGAAAGTGAAACTTATGCTCGTCACCCTCTCCCTCCGGTCCACATTAATACAAATGATCCCAATACGTATGATTGTAGGAAAAGATCTTAAAATCAATACAAATGTATTTATTATAAACGTTAGTCCTTAACATCTATCACTGTGTATATCACCATTCAAACATCTTTTAAAAGTAAAGACTGTGAAATGTTGACTTTATTTGATCATTTCAGTCAAAACTAACGTTCATATTTCTCTTTTTGATTATAAGACTGATGAACGTTCAAAACAAAGCACTTTGGCAACTTACCACATACGTTTTAAAATGCTTAATAAGCACCGTAACTTTCATGATATCATTTCTCGTTCATAATCGGTTGTTTCCGTGAACGGCCGACTGTTGTGTGACGGCAAATTCTGCGGCCGCAAGGCATTGTGGGGCAGCATTTTCTCCTCTCCTTTCGGTTAGGGAGGTCCAGTGGTTCCTAAGCTAAAGGAGGTTATAAAGGAAGTTTGAAACCTCCTTTCCTTTTATCTAGAGAATTCGAACGGCTCTTGTCATGGCTGCCACTGAGGGACTTCTGGGTCATTTCACTCCGTTAGGAAGGTTCCTAAGCTAAATGGACTATTCGACCGCAACCCAGGTCTCAGATATATACAGAGCCTGTCTCTGATTGGCTGAAACACCAAACAGATCATTGCAGCATTACCCATAATCCCCTCTGTTTCAGCCCTGTTTCCAAAGTGCTGATTCTCTGTCTGTTACGTTAGATGAAAATAAGGAGCCCCTCCCCACGCCCCTCTGAGAGAGATTTGGTTACAAAGAACTCAATGGTGCTCTAGGAGGAGATTCAGGTGATAAGGGGGGGGGGGTTACCTTGGTTGCTGATTGGCTAATGGTTACACAAGACAAAACATTGTTATGACATCATAAAGTGGCCAAAATCTGATCAGCTCATTTTCAGACAGGTTTTTATAGAAATGGATCAGGACAAAAAGAGAGAGAATCTTTGTTCCTGAAACTTTCAGAGTCTCTTTCCACAGAGGGGACACATGTTGATGTAGAAGAGACATGAAGAAGAGGGGACACATGTTGATGTAGAAGAGACATGAAGAAGAGGGGACTCATGTTGATGTAGAAGAGACATGAAGAAGAGGGGACACATGGTGATGTAGAAGAGACATGAAGAAGAGGGGACACATGTTGATGTAGAAGAGACATGAAGAAGAGGGGACACATGTTGATGTAGAAGAGACATGAAGAAGAGGGGACACATGTTGATGTAGAAGAGACATGAAGAAGAGGGGACACATGTTGATGAAGAAGAGACATGAAGAAGAGGGGACACATGTTGATGAAGAAGAGACATGAAGAAGAGGGGACACATGTTGATGAAGAAGAGACATGAAGAAGAGGGGACACATGTTGATGTAGAAGAGACATGAAGAAGAGGGGACACATGTTGATGTAGGAGAGACATGAAGAAGAGGGGACACATGTTGATGTAGAAGAGACATGAAGAAGAGGGGACACATGTTGATGTAGAAGAGACATGAAGAAGAGGGGACACATGGTGATGTAGAAGAGACATGAAGAAGAGGGGACACATGTTGATGTAGAAGAGACATGAAGAAGAGGGGACACATGTTGATGTAGAAGAGACATGAAGAAGAGGGGACACATGTTGATGTAGAAGAGACATGAAGAAGAGGGGACACATGTTGATGTAGAAGAGACATGAAGAAGAGGGGACACATGTTGATGTAGAAGAGACATGAAGAAGAGGGGACACATGTTGATGTAGAAGAGACATGAAGAAGAGGGGACACATGTTGATGTAGAAGAGACATGAAGAAGAGGGGACACATGTTGATGTAGAAGAGACATGAAGAAGAGGGGACACATGTTGATGTAGAAGAGACATGAAGAAGAGGGGACTCATGTTGATGTAGAAGAGACATGAAGAAGAGGGGACACATGTTGATGTAGAAGAGACATGAAGAAGAGGGGACACATGTTGATGTAGAAGAGACATGAAGAAGAGGGGACACATGTTGATGTAGAAGAGACGTGAAGAAGAGGGGACACATGTTGATGTAGAAGAGACATGAAGAAGAGGGGACACATGTTGATGTAGAAGAGACATGAAGAAGAGGGGACACATGTTGATGTAGAAGAGACATGAAGAAGAGGGGACACATGTTGATGTAGAAGAGACATGAAGAAGAGGGGACACATGTTGATGTATAAGAGACATGAAGAAGAGGGGACACATGTTGATGTAGAAGAGACATGAAGAAGAGGGGACACATGTTGATGTAGAAGAGACATGAAGAAGAGGGGACACATGGTGATGTAGAAGAGACATGAGGAAGAGGGGACACATGTTGATGTAGAAGAGACATGAAGAAGAGGGGACACATGTTGATGTAGAAGAGACATGAAGAAGAGGGGACACATGTTGATGTAGAAGAGACATGAAGAAGAGGGGACACATGTTGATGTAGAAGAGACATGAAGAAGAGGGGACACATGTTGATGTAGAAGAGACATGAAGAAGAGGGGACACATGTTGATGTAGAAGAGACATGAAGAAGAGGGGACACATGTTGATGTAGAAGAGACATGAAGAAGAGGGGACACATGTTGATGTAGAAGAGACATGAAGAAGAGGGGACACATGTTGGTGCATAATAGGTGAGCATTACCTCTGCAGGTAAAGCAGGAATCCGATCCAGGAGCTCAACACAGCCAGAGATCCAGCCTGCCAGTGCAGAGAGCCTTCAGCGTTCATCATGGTGGGGACGATGAAGAGGAGCGAGAGCACGGCGGAAAACCAGTCGCTCTGGTTGGAATAATCCTTGAAGTAATTCCAGCGCTTAAAGTGACGAGAAAAGACACAAAATGATGATTAAATGCATCATTCCACAGGACAGGTTCCCTTCTTAATGATGTCACTTTGACTTTAAATGTCCCTTGTAATGGAGAGCAGGGGCCTCATTCATAAAGCCTTGCGTAGGATTCACGTGGGAAGGTTGCTTACGTAGGACAAAGCAAATAAATACGCACAGACATTTTCCGATTTATAAAACACTG
This sequence comes from Trematomus bernacchii, assembly GCF_902827165.1. Lineage (NCBI taxonomy): Eukaryota > Metazoa > Chordata > Actinopteri > Perciformes > Nototheniidae > Trematomus > Trematomus bernacchii. The sequence continues at coordinate 7,421,193 of NW_022987616.1, read as the reverse complement.
CGTACCGGCGTAGGACGCAGCTTTTGCGGGCTTCACATAACGCCCATATTTGCCTATAAATAGTCAAAGAAACGCCCCGTATTAATATTCATTGTGACTGACTGCATGAAGAAGATCGCAGGAAATGACAGCTAAAAAAGACATCTCACACCGTGTCAGATTTTGGTTCTTTTGGGGAGGTCGAGACAAATCACATTATTTGGTGGATGCAGTTTGAACCAGAGCAGCAGCATGGAGGTCGGATCGTCACCAAAATAAATAAATAAGTGGTCCGAAAAAAGTTAATGACAAAATACACATAGCCTTCCTCAGGCAGTGTGTTTGTGCCGGGGACAGGAAACCCCCCCATGATGAGAAACTGTAAGAAAGTATCGGGGGTCCCTGCGGAGTGGAGTCAATTCATATTAATTTTTTATTTGGTGGTTTGTGTTCCAGCTGTCGATCAGCTGTCGATCAGCTGTGCGCAGCGTCTCCACTGCAGCCTGTGCGTCTCAACCCCCCCGCAGCAACTCTATCCACCAGTTAAAGGAAATAAAACTAATGTGTTGAGTTATATCAGCTGCCAAATCTACCAGATATATGGTGTTCTTAGTTTCCATACCTCCTGTGTTTTATGAGCGACTTATCAAGTTTTAGCAAACGGCATAAAACATGATTAAACATGATAGTATATAAAAACCATGCTCGTATCTACAACCTATAGAAATACAAAACGGCCTCAGTTTAGACGTAATTCTGTCCTTCTGCATACCGTATCATTTATGAGAATACATGTCATGTGCTGACTTTGACTTTTTGACTTTGACTTTGATAACATTAACACAACATATTCGAGGTGGTTTTAAATAACATATCCGTATTTATTTATTTCTCCAAATTACGTTTTTGTGTGCACTGAGGAGTCTCAAACAGGCGTTTGTTTCATCATTTTAAGATTGGCTTCAATCCATTTTTGCGAATGAATTCTTCATATATGATAAATGAGAGGTAACATTTTATTGATGGTATTATTTCCACATATTTCTCTCCATTCTTCCTTCTGCCAACGGTGTCGCCGTTTCTCGTCTCTCCTGTTTTTGTGTGTACCGCGTACGGATGGGTCAGAGTGTGCGTGGAGGGCCGCACATTTTCCCATCAAGTTGTTTTTTATAAATCGCAAACATTGCTTAGAAACTGGCGTACGCCATCTTTTGAGCGTACGCCAGTTTCTAAGCAATGTTTGCGATTTATAAATGAGGCCCCTGGTCCTTCTTTTCTCATCATAATATACATCATATGATATATTGTAATTAACTTTTAAGAAATGTAATCATAACTCACTGCTGTGTTTCCTGAAGTTTGGAAAAAGGACGAAAATGAGCAGAAGTCACACTGTCCCCCACAAAGGACACGGGTTAAAATGTGGATTTTATAAACACTTATAGTTACCATACACTCCTAAACTCTTAATATCATGTAGTTAAGACACACTGAAAACAATATATCTTCATTAATTTGATCACTTCAAGCTCTCATTATTTCTTATGGAAATCAACTTCCACCTTACGTGAGTGACATATTTAAAAATAAAAGTGACCTGACATTTGAGAGGGACTATATTTGATATGATTAAAAGGTGTTTTTCAGTAAAATCACCAATAACAGTGTTGGTTCAATGTCTATTATGTAATCGACCCATCTAAGAAACATCAATATATATATTTTTGCACGTCCAGAAATGCACTAAATAAACTCCTTAAACAGAAAGATATGATTTCTAAACCCTGGCAATGACCTGATTTACTTTTATAAGACAGACGCTGTGTTTATGAGTGCGTTGCATCCTAAGAAAAGACCAGGATGTGTTTCTACTGTACATCAGGACTAAACAAAACTGCATGTCCTTCGGGTGTGCAACACAGACAGATTTATGAGCACAGCTTCGTTGAATTAATGAAGCTGTTAAGAGATATTTTAAGATAAATGAATAAATAAAAGAAATGTGAGCTATCCTGCAGAAGTACCTGTTGTGATATCTGCACCAGCTCCTTCCCTATGAAGTAGATGTTCATCACAAACACCATCATCATGCAGAAGGACAGGAACACGGTTTGCTGTGAAAGGAAAGATATTGAGTTAAATATATCTGTAGATTGTGTTACTACATATCAGGATCCATGTATCTGTGATCCTCTCCAGAATGGAAGGAGTCATCACATACAGAGCATCAACTAGTTCCTGAACAGTGTCCTTCACATGCTGATATCCAAGAGAGGGAGTTACACAGTCACAAGATGGAGGAATACCGGTTCTTGTAGGAAATCATACATCCTGTCAAAATACTGAGTTTTTCTCTAAATCGGAAAATTCTGACTTTTTCTCAACATTTCAAAATTCTGACTTTTTCTTAAAATCTCAAAATTCTGATTTTTTCGCTAAATCTCAAAATTCTGACTTTTCCTCAAAATCTCAAAATTCTGACTTTTTCTCAAAATCTCAAAATTCTGACTTTTTCTCAAAATCTCAAAATTCTTACTTTTAATACAAATCTCAAAATTCTTACTTTTAATACAAATCTCAAAATTCTGACTTTTAATACAAATCTCAAAATTCTGACTAGTTCCTGAACAGTGTCCTTCACATGCTGATATCCAAGAGAGGGAGTTACACAGTCACAAGATGGAGGAATAGAAAGCAGTATTCAATGTTTACTTCAGATTAGCTCCACGTCAGAAATGAGCATGCTTGTCATATGTCTATCTCCATAGAGGCTGAATCATCATGTTAATCACATAGCTATCATATGCCTCAAACAGTCCTGATGCTCTTCTCGGTAATCATACATCCTGTCATGTTCACAGCTACAGTTGGGATACCTTTGTTATCATGTGCACTCTGATATTGGAAGAGGACATTCACTATTTTCACAACACGGTGTTTACCTCGACGAAGGAGGTGGGCACCATGATGACGTGATGCTCTCCGGTGTCGCTGGTGTTCAGAGCCGGTCTCTGCATCACGATGAGGTGAGTGAGGGGCAGCAGACCCATCAGGTACATCACCATGTTGAGGATGTGGATCGTGCTGCCGTACGCAAACCTACAAACAGAGCACGGTTCATTGTTGTGTCACATTATCATATCATTTATTATTGTGGAGGAAATTCTTAAGAGAAACTGATCAAAGATTCATGGACAAAGTTTGTCTGTCTGTTCCTACATTTGAGATCGATTTCACTTGTGTTTTGACTTTCTTTATTACTTTATTAAATATAACAAAAGACAAACTTAGTCAAAGAATCATTTATCAGTTTCTCTCAAGGGAATTTCCTCCACATTAATAATGCATTTCAATCTGGTGCAGTCTGCAGAACAATCTTTGCTATACGCACCACTTCATAGCGAGGTACTTTTTGCACACGGGGTGGTTGAGGAGTTCGATGCGGTTGTACTTCACCATCGTCTGCAGGGACAGTTACAGGAAAATTAACCAATAAGAATCAGCACATTTTCTACAAGAGGGGAAAGCCTCAAAGCTTTAAAAGCATCACATCGATCTCCTAGGGATATAATGACGGAGCAAGTGGAAGATGAGATTGTTTGTGGTTCTGTAATCCATCCAGATAATAATATCCCAAATAAATATCTCACGTCTCCGAGAAAAAGTTGCATTTGGAGCTTTGTCAGAAAGGCACATTGCGGCAAGATGGAATAGCAAGGAGGTGGGGAGGAAGTTGAACTGATAGATACTTCGATTTGAAACTGCAACCAATGTTACAAGAATCAGCACATTTTCTATAATAGGGGAAAGCCTCAAAGGTTTAAAAGCATCTTATTGATCTCCTACGGAAATATTGAAGCTGTCTCTATCACATAGGGGAAGATGAGATCGTTTGTGGTTCTGCAATCCATTAAAATAATAATATCCCAAATAAATATTTTGCATTTCCGAGAAAAAGTTTCATTTGGAGATTTGTGCGATTAGGAAGGGAGAGGGGAAAGTCGAACTGATTATAAAAATACAATTGATAGTCATCGAATGCAGATGGAAAAAGTTGTAAACGTTATGATTCTGTGGATGGGAAGAAAGCTCCAGTAAAAGTGGGAGTTAACGGAGGTTTGAGAGAGTAAATACAAAGGGTTTGTGAATCAATCTGTCATGCATCACTTCGATTTGAAGCTGCAACTCTTTGTAAACAGTAAGGCCGTGAATTCCCAAATTGCTTGAGAATAAGAGTATTGATCAGAGTGTATTGACTGCAAAGGGAACCATGCACAGGAGAATAAGATATTATATCAAACAGAAGACACATGTATGAGAACATCAATAGTCTCACGTTGAGCGCAGCGAGCGGCTGGATCTTCAGGTTCTTCGGGTTCTTCAGGTTCTTGGCTTTATACATTTTCATGGCTTTGAGTGGAGCCTGGAGCCACTGGAAACTGTAATCAATCTACAAAGAAACATACAAAACTGTTAAGCCTGGAATATGTTTTATACTATAAATATTGTGTGATGTTTTTCTGTTTCAAAATGCAACTTGTAGAAGCGTTACATGATAATCAGGACAGTTGTGGTCGTGCTCAGACTCGATCACACAGCAGTCCATCAGGTGCTGTGGGAGAGAAACAGAAGCTTTAACAACACGACAAGAGACCAAATCATGGAGGCGTTTTCTTCCTTTGCATGTCTCAAACCTTGTAGGTCTCAGGCAGAAACTCAATCATTTCCATTATGGGACAGTCACGGCTGGAGCCGGGGGTGAACATGCACAGAGACTCACTCAATCTGCAAGAAAAACAAAAATAAAAAGCATCTTAAAGTAGAGATTATTATCAGGATACCAAGATACTTGGACTATGTTACTTATTACTTTATTTGACATGCGACTAGTTATTCTATATACTAGTTAACGCTATTGTATTTCTATTGAGATGTTTACATTGTGGAATGTTTATTCATGTACATTATATCTTTATGCTGCTCCAACTCAAAGATCAATCAATAAATGACTTCTTATCTTATCTTATTGTAATGGATTTAATATTAAAAGTAACCCTCCCAGCCCTGAGTAACGCAGTAGTAACATTAATACCCCACCTGTCACTATCGATGACTGCGTTCACCACGTCTTTCCTCCCGTTCTGCAGAGCTTCGTGCAGAAAGGAGCCGTCGTTGTTGTTTAAACAGATGTCTGCACCCCGAGCCATCAGGAGGCGCACCGCAGCAACGTGACCTGCTTTCGCCGCCAGGTGCAGGGCCGTGCTCTGCAAACAGGAAACAGAATTAAGTAGGTTTTTCTACACATTTGGATAGATGTTAAACCCTCTGATTTAATTGTGATGCAAACCCCGTCCTCGTCCGTTTTATCCAGTAACTTGATGTTGGCTGACAGCAGGATTTCCATCGTCTGTGTGTATCCTTCGGAGGCAGCGTGGTGCAGACACGTCCAGTCCTTGTAATCACTGTGAAGTAGAGGACAGGTTTATGGAATAACTTCTATAGTGCAAAGTTATTGGTGACAGTGTTTAAACTGCACATTTTTCTGGAGTTACGGATCCTAATGGAAATGCTCATATGGTGTTTTATAAAAAGTGAATTTGTCATTTGTTGTGGGTTTTCCTACAAATGTACAGCAGTGCAGAAGGTGTTTATTAAAACGACCTGTTAACGTGAAGGATAAGATTCTGTTTGGGGTCCGATAAGGGGCAACTCATAAAATTGGCATAAGTTACGTTATAATAGCATGTCAACAATAAGTCAGGTAGTTTAGTGAGACATTAAAATGGGTGATTACCTGTGCTGTTTTCACATCAACGTGCATTACCATTTTTAGGATAGTACGAACAGTGAATGAACGAAAAGCCTGAGACAAGACTAAAATAACTGCTGCAACCACTGCAAGTGTCTCGTAACTCAAGCGCACATGGATGACAGCATGTCTTTTTATGTCTGTGCATGTTTTCTTCTGTTTCCCCGTGCGTTTACCTGTGGAAGAGGGCTCCTTTGCGCAGCAGCAGCTGGACCATCTTGGTGTGGCCCTCTTTGGAGGCGAGGTGCAGAGGTGTCAGGCCTCGCTCGTCTCCTTCGTTCAGAAGACGAGAGTCCGTGATGGTTTCCAGTAACCGCTGACACGTGTTGATGCGCCCGAACCTTAGAGAAGAGGAAAGATTCAAAGAAGTGGTGGGTTGTTGATCTCTGAAATGAACATTTTTATGTTTAAGAAAATGTATAAAGAAAGCGTAATCAGACAGTATGAAGTTGACCTTTGATTGTGTTCTGGTTTTATGTTTCAGCATTTGTAAACAACTGAAAGAACATTACTTTATTTTACTTTTTTGTGTGTGTGTGTGTGTGTGTGTGTGTGTGTGTGTGTGTGTGTGTGTGTGTGTGTGTGTGTGTGTGTGTGTGTGTGTGTGTGTGTGTGTGTGTGTGTGTGTGTGTGTGTGTGTGTGTGTGTGTGTGTGTACGACATGGTTTAGCAAAGGTGTGTGTAGTTCCGTCTAATCCAAAAATGTATATATCCACAAGTAGCAACAAGCTTGACTCCAACACAAATATGTCTGAGGTAAGTTTGGTTGACTCTTTACTTAAAGGGGACCTATCATGCAAAATGCACTTTTGTACGTCTTTTCTACATGAATATGTGTCCCCGGTGTTCCAGGGAACTCACCAAGTGTCAGAAAACACAACCCTCTCTATTTTCCTCCATACCCAAATCTCTAAAAAAGGGGCTGCAACGGATCTGATAAAAACTGATCCAGATTTGAACACTGTCCTGACGTCAGGACGGTGGCGCTACGGCTATTGGGCCAACTCCACCAATCAGGAGGAGACAACCACGGCCATTGCCGTTCGAAAGCGCTGGAGACGCTGTAGTACATATGCCAGGCCAGTAGATGGTGCTGTTCTCACTGAATCAGCCCTTGCAAAAACAGAGCTAACATTTTTCAAATAGAGCGAAATGAGGCATGGCTAAAATGCATGATCTGTTTGGTATTTTAAAAAAAAAAGTATAAATATGCCTTATATAGGTATGGTCCTACACTATATTATTCAAATATAGCATGATAGGTCCACTTTAAACAAAAGGTATCAGTACAAACACATATTTGCAAAGGTCAAAAAACTATATTGCTCCGTGATTTTTTTTCTCCTTCTAATTACTAATATTTCAGATTATACATTTGAACATATGGCTCCTACAGTGTGTCCTCAATTATTGTACCTGTGTGTGTGTGCGTGCGTATGTGTGTGTGTGTGTGTGTGTGTGTGTGTGTGTGTGTGTGTGTGTGTGTGTGTGTGTGTGTGTGTGCGCATGCGTGTGTGTGTGTGTCCTCGTGCAGCTGCTTTTTATACGAGGTCAACAGCAGAGCACACGTAAGATTATCTCCTTCTCCCTGCTCCTTTTCGGGTACGGTGTGTTTATCGAGGAATGTTTTGTAAGTAATAGTTATGCATTAAGTTGTGCATACCATGAACGGAACAAATACAAATGAAATGTTGGAGCTTGATGCTAAAACCCACTTAAGATATGGGAGCATGCATAGTGTCTTTCTTTTAGAGAATAGCTTTAATATTAAGGAGAAAGTGAAGCCCTCTTCTTCCTTGTCTTAAAACCCCAGCCCTCTGTAACAAGTGATCGATCAATGAGACCACAGGCGTTATACAAGTGTTAGCACATTTGATCAGAGAAGTTTGAGAAGTGTCACAGATGCTAATATTGACAGTATGGCTGCATTTACTTTCTACACAACGCAATTTATGTTCTGCTTTTAGAATACTTTCTTAAAATGCATGAACCTGCAGGTAAAACACAGTGTAGGAGTTACAGTGTCAACTTTAACGACTCATTCTCTGCAGAGGACATAAACCGAGGCGACTCTCTGATCTCTCTTTGTCTCTGAACCTTTTAAGCGGGTCAGCAGCACTTTGTGTCGCCGCGTTGGGAATAAATGAGATCTCGACATGATATCACAGCGCGGCCTTCATTTGCCCTCTGGCTCTAACGAAACAGACGTACATGATAGAAAAATCCATAACAATAATGTTAGATGTCCTCACTCTATTAGTGACACTTCCTCTCATGTGCCCGCTAATTGAATTCTATTCTTGTCGCAGTTCCTTTAGGTCACTAAGCGTAATAGCTGTCACAGCGATTAATCTTGAGAAGGGTTTTGTGAGCTGGGATTTCTCGCTGGATTAAAACAACAGAGCAGGAAGGAGACAGTTTCAAATGTCGACACGTTGCTTATTTTTCATCTGACCACTGTTGTTCAATTACAGAGATGAAGGTATTGGCTTCAGGAGGACGGTAAGTCAAAGTCCTCTGAAGGGACGGTTAGGATTAATGCCTGTGGTCTCATTGATCGATACATAACACTTGTTACAGAGGGATGGGGTTTTAAGACAAGGAAGAAGAGGGTTTCTCCTTAATAATAAAGCTATTCTCCAAAAGCAGAACATTAATAGCGTTGTGTAGAAAGTAAATGCAGCTTTTCTGCTAAACTAAATGATATAGCTTGCACTATAAAAGGAGCAGAGTGCATGCTCTCATACTGACAATATCAGCATCTGTGACACTTCTCAAACTTCTCTGATCAAATCTGCTAAAACTTGGAGGAACTTTGAGTGAGAATCAGGTCAAAATTAGCATAGTTTAGCCGGAGGATATGTGGAGTCATGCCCTCGGGGACCAATGGAAACTCACTGAGCGGCGAAGTGCAGAGCGGACTTCTTGTCCTTGGACTTGCAGGCGAGGCCCACTTGCCCCGAGAGACCGAGCATGTTCTTCACACAGTCGTGGACCCCCAGTCTGCAGGCGTAGTGCAGCGGGGTGCAGCCGTCGTTATCCTCGCAGCTCAGGAGACCCTTCACACTGCTCAGCTGAAGACACACACACACACACAGATGGTTAGAAGTCACAAATGCAAAATATTTAAAATGCAGAAGCTGTGATTTTGTGACACTAGGGTTTTAACCCTCCTGTTGTCTTCGGGTCAAATCTGACCGATTTACTACTTTCATCAATCATAACTTTTTTGTTTTACATCCGATTGCATTAAGGGTTCATGATATCCTTCACAGTAGACATTTGAACATATAGAAATTGCTGATCACCACTTTCATTGAATTTTGGATGATTTAGTCAACTTTGTAACACACACACACACACACACACACACACACACACACACACACACACACACACACACACACACACACACACACACACACACACACACACACACACACACACACAACACACACACACACACACACCACACACACACACACAACACACACACACACACACACACACGGGTCTAAAGCAACAATGGAGATATGGTTGTTTCCATTGTTGTCATTGTCTCAGTTTAGGATTCCTTTAGTGTTTCTCTCGTTTATCCCTGTACGATGTTTGGCTGACGCTAACATTTGCTCATCTTGTTTCTCTGATAACTTCAGACACAGATGTCTCATTCCTTAAATCCTTAGTTGGTCGGAAAAAGCCCCAAGATCTTTAAACTGCATCAAAAGTCAATTTTTGGACAGTTTCTGGCAGATGACGCAAAGGGGATACGACACCATCACAGGAGAAGAGAGAAACTGTCACCTTCCTTCAAATAAGTCATATATCAGGGTTTGCAAATTGTTGGAGGTATTTGGGTTAAAGTAAGTACACAACTTAACTAAATATAGAATAGCAGTCTTTTTTGAGATTTCAATGCAGAAGTATGCTGCAGGAAGCATGCTCAAAACAACAGGCACTTGATACACAGGGTTCATACACTTTTTCACCAATGATTTTCAATGACTTTTCCATGACCTTTACCTAATTTTCCATGACCAAAGAAATTACTCTTTCTCAGCGGTACCACTGAAAATGGTTTATTTTAACATGGAACAGGAAAATAAGGTCTGCATATGAAACATGTTGTGCCTAATCTAAAACAAATCCAATAGGCTTACTAGCTTCTACACGCTAAAGCAACTAAAATCTCTCACCAGCAAAACACCTCGTCAGTTAAATGCCATTTTATGTTTCATTACTATACGATACAGTATTTATTATCATTATAGTATTACTATTTCGGCTATTAGATAAAATATAAATTATATTTGATGCAACTTTAGTTACATTTCCATGACTTTTCCAAAACTTTGGGAAAAATATTGTTTTCCAGGGCCTGGAATTATCTTTTTGAATTTCCATGACTTGTCCAGGTTTTTAATGACCGTAAGAACCCTGGATACATAACTTCTACCACATATGCAACCACATATAAAATAATATTGTAATGTAAGGAATCAGTGCAGATACGGATTGATCTCATGCACATTATCAAGTGCAGATATATAAAGGCATATGTGTAATTGGGTAGATCATTTGTTTATATATAATTTGTAAGTCAATGATATTTTTGTTTATCAATTTGATACTGCTTAAGTTTGTACAATATCATAATTATCTTGTTTCATTTCATTATTATTATTATTTTGGTAATTTGTGTACCTTAATCTAAAGTGTTACCTTGTTTTTTGTATTATTGTTTTATACGTTTGAAATCAAATCAAATCAAAAGGCCTTTGGGTAAAGCTTGTGGTGTTTTAAAGGGTCCCATGGCTTGCTGAGAGTAAAATGAAGTCTCAGATTGATGAAGGGCTTTACGGTCATTAAATCGTGTTAACGAGCTCTCTCTGATGCTCGTACCTGCAGGACCTCTTCAGGGAGGTTCTTCAGGCCTTTGGGCTGGAGGATGGCCAGATGAAGGAAGTTGCAGCCGCATCGGTCTCTCACGTTCACGTTCGCCCCTGAAGACATTAACAAAAGGGTTTTACAGAGAACATGAGCATACAGTATAGCTGGGGGCAAAGTACAGTAGAGTTATTGATGGATTATTGAACCAAAGTGTCAGGGGCCCCCTTACTCAGAGACAACTAGGAAGAGAAACAACATCAAACGATTACACAATAATGTGAGAGAGACACAAAGCAGCTACAAACAGACTTTAAATGACTTAAACTGACTATTAAGACGTACAGAAGATCAATAAGGAGAGGCTAAACTATAAAGTCGACATGTCGAGCTATGATGTAGAAGAGACCCTAACCCTAACCCCAAGGAAAAGACCTAAAATGACTGCAAAGTAACACAAAATAGGTTCAAATGGCTACAAAACAGACGCAAAGGGACACAAATGATCTCAAAGTTACTATAAAAATACATAAAATATCAAAAAAAGACTCACAATGAACACAAAGAGACACAAAACCACTCAATTAGAGAAAGTCTGGCTTCTGCAGTTCTGTGCTTTATGGCTCCCATTGTCTCATATGCCGTGTCTTCATTTGGACATCTCTCTTTAGTAAACTGCCATTTTGCACAATGTAAACACAGGAAGTGAAGACTGTGAAGTGTTAGCTGTCTTGCTCGCAACAATATCATTAATGGTAGCAAATGGTGGCTTTTTGTCAGCACAAGTATAGTATGTAAAAAAACACATGTATACATTTTAATTTGGATAGTGCTGTTTTCATTGGAGCAACCTTAGCTTCAGTACAGGTAGCCAAGATGGCGCTCAATGACGGTGAGAAGCGCTCCACACTTTTGACCTTTATTAGGGCCATTTATTCTGCATTTTGCCAGGCTTCTCATTGGAGGAAGTACATAAACATAGGTGCAGAAGTAGGAGAATTAAAGAACGTTGCACAGTGCTTCTGATAGCAACGTTTCTGATAGGGCCGTGGGTGTAAAGCCAGCCCACATTTCAGATATTATGTCATATCGGATGCAAATCTGTATCAGCTCCGTTGTTCCCCCGGAGGAGAAAAGAGAGGGTTTTATTTTCTGACACTGCGTGAGTCTCCTGACACACCGGGGACACATTTATGTAGAAAGGACGTTAAAAAGTGCATTTTGCAGGATAGGAGACCTTTAAAAGTCTGTTGTGTGTCTGACCTGTGGACAGAAGAAGAGCGACGGTCCTCCACGCTCCACAACTCGTGGCCAGCAGCAGAGGAGAGTTTCCTTTACAGTCCAAGCTGTTCAGATCTGCACCCTGAGGAGCATTCATTTAAAAACACAACACATGAGAGCATGGGTGAGTTATAGGATGTGCATTTAACGTAGTTGTTGAACTGGATCAGAGAGAGTTGTCTGAACAAAGCACAGGAAGGAAATTATTTACTGAATAAATAACGCTTCTCGTGATGTCAGATGTGTAACGTGAGAGGTGTGCACAAGTGATCATTCAATTAAATGCAAATATATATATTGGTTTTAAAGCTTAGCAAGACGGGAAATTCAGATTTGGCCTCATCTTGGAAACATTTGAAATATTTACGACCCTTTAACAAGATTTGTATCACCTCTGTTAATTAAGGTGGTTATGTGTTCTAAAAGCCAGATTTCAAATATTTGTAATAGCACAAAAAGGGTCACAATGAAAGAGACATCAACACATTTTATTTATTCAATCTATTTTGTGTTTCTTTTCACATCTTACTTGCCGAAAAAAGGGATTATTTTGTAGTGATTGTCGAGCTGACACACCAATAGCAAACTTCTGATGAGATTTTCTTTTGTTTGACTGAAGTGAGGTTTTAATGGTTTTAGTTTTAATAGTTATAGTCAATAATGTCAGGCTGCTTTGAAAATAACGTATTGATTGTGTGTGAATTCGTATAATTCTTTGTTTGAAGGAATGAAAAAACATATTGGACCTGTGAGTAATTGAATTGAGGTTATTTATTAATTTACGGTTTGTTTTCAGCTGTGTTTTCCTCCTCTGCTCAGTCTCACACCTGCTCTGAATCAGCCTCGTTAGTCCTTCCTGCTGCAGAGTGTTTCAGCCAATCAGCTCTCTGCTTTTTCTCATGCCTAATCACCTCATTCCCCACACCTGAGCTCCTCCACCTGCACCTCATCACCTCTTCAGAAAAGTAAGGATGTAAGTCCTGCAGTTTCATGGCAGACACTGGCCGTTTCTCAATCGCGAGGATATTGGCTTCCAAGACAATATTTCAAGGATGCTACGTCATCGAGTGCCGCCGAAGGACTGTTCCAATCTCCAGTATACTTGGAATTCCACCGAGGCCGCGTCCTTGGTTTGGGGGAAATTTCGAGGCTGCACATGGGTAGACTTCGCGTCCTTAAAATCCCCACAATGCTTTGCGCACGGACCAATTTCCCCAAATCTGTGGCGGAAGATGTAAGAGGCGGGGCCTCTCATATGACGCACACTTGCTCGCCTGTTCCACTCTTCGTTTTCCGAATAGCAGGAAGTATTCTTGCCTTGCTTCTGAAGCAAGATGCTCGGCTCGGCTGTGCTACCAAGCCAGCATCCTCGCGATTGAGAAACGGCCTCTGTTTCATTGGTTAGCTTCTGTTAGGGTCAGTTTTGCCTTGTCTTTCTTCTATTTCCTTTTTCCTGTATTCCCCTGCTTCACTCTTCATAACACAGATCATGTAGCTAACATTAGCTTGCTAGCTACAGTCAATCCATCTATCTATCCATCTATCTATCGTGGAAACAACATGGATATATATTGTCTACTTTATGGCTTAATTTGATTGTTCTAAATCTAATTAAAATGTCAAAGCATGATCTTTGGTCCCGAGTGATTTGAATCTCTGCACAATATTTCGTGATTTCAAAGATAAGCTGCTCTGTGTGCAGAGTTTATTTCCTACTGCAGTGTTTGCTCACAGAATGAGGAGATTAAACATGAGCTGAGCAGCTTCTACCTAGCAACACAGTCCTGTTAAAACGCTCGATGAAGTGCAACAGGTGGTGTATGAGCAATAGGTAGCATTTAACATTGAACCCATCAAGAGGTGTGCTTTAAATAAGTCAAAATGTCCGAATAACCAAAGTGGAAACGAATAGGAGAAACAGATGGAGAAGAGCACGTTCATTTGCAGAATGGGGGCATTTATTACGGACCAAAAGCAGTTTTTCTTTAAAAGCAATTACTCTCAATTAAAAGCCGGAAATTAATAACCCAGTCCTCAGTATTGATGTTAGGAGTGTCCTGTGTGTAACAGCTGTTGAGTGTGTGTGAGTGTGTGTGTGTTATTTACCAAAGAAATGAGGTACTCTGCCAGCTCTTTGTGGTCAAATATGGTGGCTCTGGAAAGGTAAACACAGGAGTTGTAAACGGGCCTCAGAGCGTGACTCGTGTTTCAGAGGATGATCTGACTCTGGATCTGCCTCGTCACGGTGACACAACAATCATCATGTTTTATCTCCTGGACTTCAATGAAACTGTATTCTGCTGACTATATACTTCTTTATGTAATCTTTAACAGGCAGGTAGGTCTTCTTCTGTGCTAACCAAATAGCTTTCAGATCAAATCAACGTGGGAAGCACATCTTTATTAATTATTCATATTATTTTGAGTGTCCCCCAGCTCATTACTCTGCCAGACAAACCCACAGAGTTTAATATGTGTGTTGCTCTTGTTTGTCACAGTGTTATAGTGTTACAGCAGATATTACACATCGAGACAAACAGTGGTGTACGTTTTAAAGGGGCTTAGCTATCAATTAATTGAATCAATGCACACTTAATGCAAAGTATATCTCAACTCGCGAGTAAGTTAACCAAAAGTGAAATATTCTGACTGGCTGCAAAACATGAGGCATCCTTTTGTGTGAATTACAATACATACAACATTTAACCCTTATGTTGTGTTCGGGTCTCCCGTGACCTGTTTCAAGTTAAAATGATATACTAACTACGCTCTAGTTTTTTGTATCGCAACAAGGCTTCATGATATCCTCCACAACAGATATATAAACACTACAAAACTGATTTTAACAATTTTAGCCAAGTCTGAAGGTCTCTGTTCGGGTCTGGGGGATACCCAGCAGAATTGTTTTGGGTGACTCGGGGTCCCATTTGGCCCAATCAAGATTCATCTTTGCCTTTAGACACCCCTCCCCCACCCCCCTTCATCCACTGTAACAATAATTTAAAACTTTTCTTGGGGAGATTGTAATCTAATATGAGTCTATTATAGTCAGATAACGTAATGATCCACTGTCTTCACTATAGGAAATATGAGTGAATTGAATCACATGTTTTACTTAAATATGTGGTGTCATGTTTTTTGGGCCCATCAAATAAAATGACTGTACGGTTATGAATGCATAATAAGTTAGTTATGATGTAGTTAAAACAGTATTGGATGATAGTCATTCTTTTTGAGTGTTTTGGACTGAGATAAATCATGTGTCAAAATTGCACCATGAACGGTAACAGCTTTCGAACACAACACAAGGGTTAAGAAAACGTCCCCCTTCTTTCTGGACTCCCTCCATCCCCTCAAAGGTCAACTCTGTCAAGATAGTGAGCCATTGTTCAGCAGTAAAGAGGAAGAATAGAAAAAGTGACTCTCCAGCTTTCTTTGAATGGAGAGCATGTGTTTGCAGGAGTCTAAAACATAATCTGAGGAACCCTGTTAGAGGGAGAGAGTCTGGAGGAAACACAGGGAGACTTTTAGCCTCAAAGGTCAACTATGTCAATATAGTGAGTCATTTTTCAGCAGTGAAGAGCAAGAGAGAAAAAGTCTACAAAATAATCTGAGGCCCCCTGTTAGTGTGAGAGAGAGTTGTGCCAGAGTTATAAAAATACAATAAACACAGCAGCATAATAAAAAACTGTACACTAACAGTACCATTGAAGAGATTAGTGTAAAATATCAAATACATTGGAGGGGGGGCTCACCTGTGGAGAGGCGTCTGATTGGCTCCATCCTTCAGGTTGATGGTTTCTTCCACTCGTTCTACAGAGGAGAGCATCAGCTTCACGACCTCCGTGGCTCCCTGCGTGCACGCCAAGTGGAGCGGAGTCGACCTGTCATGCTGCATAACATGGATCCATTACACGTGAAAACATAACAAACATTCACCTGCAACCAGAGGTGGGAAGTAGTGGAGTACAAATACTTTGTGACTGTACTTAAGTGCATGTTTCTGGTATCAGTACTTTACTCCACTACTTATTTTTCTGACCACTTTTTACTTTGACTTCTTACATGTTGAACTCAAATACCTGTACTTTCTACTTCTTACATGTTGAACTCAAATACCTGTACTTTCTACTTCTTACATGTTGAACACAAATACCTGTACTTTCTACTTCTTACATGTTGAACACAAATACCTGTACTTTCTACTTCTTACATGTTGAACCCAAATACCTGTACTTTCTACTTCTTACATGTTGAACTCAAATACCTGTACTTTCTACTTCTTACATGTTGAACCCAAATACCTGTACTTTCTACTTCTTACATGTTGAACTCAAATACCTGTACTTTCTACTTCTTACATTTTGAACACTAATACCTGTACTTTCTACTTCTTACATGTTGAACACAAATACCTGTACTTTCTACTTCTTACATGTTGAACACAAATACCTGTACTTTCTACTTCTTACATTTTGAACACTAATACCTGTACTTTCTACTTCTTACATGTTGAACACAAATACCTGTACTTTCTACTTCTTACATGTTGAACACAAATACCTGTACTTTCTACTTCTTACATGTTGAACCCAAATACCTGTACTTTCTACTTCTTACATGTTGAACACAAATACCTGTACTTTCTACTTCTTACATGTTGAACACAAATACCTGTACTTTCTACTTCTTACATGTTGAACACAAATACCTGTACTTTCTACTTCTCACATGTTGAACACAAATACCTGTACTTTCTACTTCTCACATTTCCCAAACAGGCTGGTTCCTTTAGTTTGAATGTGTGTTTGGTGGCGTGATCATTATTATTTAGAGTCATTGCGTGCCTATTGATTTGAACACGATCCGTGTATCCATCATTTCCTGGTCTTCTCTAAAGAAGAGGGACCAATGGAAACGTTGTCATGTTGCCGTTGTTCAGCATGGAAACATTCATTAGCTAACAATGACATTATTGTTCTATTAATATAAAGGGAGGTCAGGTACTCTTTAAAACAGCTGCTAGTTATGGGTACTTTTTACTGAAGTACATTTCAAAGCCCTCTTTACTTTTACTTGAGTAAAGAAGTTTAGTCAGTACTTCTACTTTCACCAGAGTATTTTTAAACACGAGTATCTGTACTTCTACTTGAGTAAAGGATGTGTGTATTCCTTGAAGAAGGGATATTTAGATAAATCAGATCTTGTAATTAGCTGGGAGAAAACTAATTGTGAACTATATTTCAAGAATCAGGAAATGTTGTGTTACAAAATAAGCCGCAAATACTCAAAAGTTTTGTGTTTTCTGATGTTCGTTGGTGATTTTCCAATAAATATGTTTTTAAAAAATGTGTTTCATCTGAGATACAACTCATAAGATAATTTGACTTAACAAGATGAAGCATTGTCTAAAAACAAGACCCGATATCTCACTGCAGTGTTACTTCTGAAGTTATTATGTCTTATATCAGGTGTGTGAGTTGTGCGTAGGTGTTCAGATCAGGGGGTCACAGGTTCAAACCCCACTGCAGTCAGCATGTCGTTGTGTCCCTGAGACACTTCACCCCAAATTGCTCCTGTGGGGATTGTCCACAGTGTTGAGTATGTAAGTCGCTTTGGATAAAAGCGTCTAACAAGCATCATGTAATGTAATATGTAGAGACATATTCTGACTAGATATTAGACAAGATTTTTTGTTTTTGAAGTGCATGTCTGAGAGCCAAACATAAAAACAACCCACAGGAATTAGTATGCATGCATGTACTCACTACTACACTCTCATTTTGTACTCTTCCCCTGTGTAACATTAGCAGAGTCTCTCCCAGACTCACAGGCTGTAACACAAGCCTTTAATGAGATAACCAGTGAGTGCAGATCAATTGAACAAATCAGAGCTATTATTGTCCTCCAGCTTCAGTGAGACATAATAACCATCGTACCGAGAAGGGTGACACGCTCTGACAGAACAGACACGCTTTACAGGTGTACACTGATGAGATTTTGAGTCAAAACACAATGCAAATGTGAGCAAACATGCAGACAGATAGATGTGTGTATTATGCAGCTTCCAGGATTTGTTTAGACCGCAGACAACCACATGTTTCTGCCTTTCTTGCATGACAAGATGCATTCGTTAGCTAACAATGACATTATTGTTCTATTAATATAAAGGGAGGTCAGGTACTCTTTAAAACAGCTGCTAGTTATGGGTACTTTTTACTTAAAGGTGGGGTAGGTAATTTTGAGAAACCAGCTCGAGATCGCTAGAATTTGAAAATACACAACCGGAGAAAATCTGCCACTTCCTTCCAGAGCCCCTCCTCCAACACACACGAACGCGCACATGACCAATGAGGGCACGAGATAAGTTTGTGCACAGATGGAAGGCTGACAGGCAGGTAGGCCATCCAATCATTTTAGCCGGGCCGGCTCAGATGATTGGTCGTACTTTTTACAGTACTACGGCTTCCACAGATGATATTTTTTTATGGATTTTTTGTCAAAGCACTTAAGATATTCATTGCTATCGGGATGTTCATGGAACATACATGGAATATAACAAAAATTCCATGGAATATAACAAAAAGTGTATCTCGAGCCAGTTTCTCAAACTTACCTACCCTACCTTTAAGTACATTTCCAAGCCTCTTTACTTTTACTTGAGAAAAGGATGTGTGTACTATTGTCATCTCTGGTAGATTTACATACTATATGTGTGTGTAGTTTATTCACCTGTTGCTGGTCCACTTTGGCCCCTTTAGCGATGCAGAAGGTGATGGCCTCGATGTTTCCTCCTCGTACGGCCAGGTGCAGAGGACTGCTGTTGGACTTGTCCAAGTAGTTGATGTGAGCCGTGATGTCGTGGCCTGCCTTCGAACCTGACAGCAGACATTTAAATCAACGGTTTCAATAGTGAATGATGCACTGAATACTTAAGAGGCTCATAATGAAGGTTTCCTAGTTTGCAATTGAAGTGGTTCTCCAGGGAAGACAGCTATCTGAGAAAGGTAGGAATTAAAAATACGTTCATTTAGTCAAGATCCCATTAAAGTTCCCAGGACATTTCGTTGAATTAAAACGTTCCTTCAACCCATTCTTGTCTGACTTTCTAAAGACAAACTAGGATTAAGCAATTTAGTACTCTGACGTGTCACAAAGCCAACTTCCTGACTTTATTATTTAGCTTTTCCTGTGAGTAACTGTCCATTTGGATTTGTAAATCCACCAAACCCAGCTGAGCAATCTCCTCAATACCATAAATATTTTGTGCTCTGACTAATCCTTCCTCCAACAACAGAAGATTTTCCAAGCAGACCCCCCACTGTGGATAAACAGTGTCAGTGTGTGTGTACAGAGAGGCACTTTCTGCTAAATGTCTCAGAGGTGAACTCTCTCCTGTATTACTGTGTATGACCTCGTACAAACTTTCTCATTCTCCTCATCACTAAACTCTGTGTGATAGATCAATCTGTGGTGTCATACCGGCGTTCAGGATCACCTCCATGGCTTTTTTTGCACCGGAGAAGGCAGCTGCGTGAACGGGGAAATGTCCGAGTTTGTTTTGTTTGCAAAGCTTCGCTCCATACTTTATCTGAGAGACAAAACAAGAGACAAATCTGAGACAGAGACAGTATAAAGTATAAAGAAGAGCCTCATAACGTACAGAAACACTGAATGAATGCAGGACCCTGAATGCATCATCTGGAAAAGATGCTGCTCCAAAAACAACTTAAACAATAATGAAAACATGGTGTTTTCACTTGAAATAAGTACAAAAATCTGCCAATAGAACAAGTGAGAATGAGCTTGGTAAGATTTCTTGAAATAAGACGGGATATTTAGATAAATCAGATCTTGTAATTAGCTGGAGAACTAATTTAGAACTACATTTTACCACAATCAGGAAATGTTGTGTTATAATATAATCCGCAAATACTCAAAAGTTTTCTGTTTTCTGATCAGATGTTTTGACTTAACAAGATGAAGCATTGTCTAAAAACAAGACCTGAGGCCTGTACTACGAAGCTGGTTCAACCTAACCTGGATATGTTTGAGTTAGCCGGTTGGCCCAATCCAAAACATACGCGCTCTCGCTAAACTGTACTACGACGCTGGTTATCAAGTGGATCGCTCAAGCCAGCCGTGTCCTATCTAGTTAGGTGCGCGTTCACATGAAAGGGGTGGTGTCTGGAGCATTCGACCAATCACAAACACGGACAAGCGTACTGACAGCGCAGCGTCATACTTCCTGAATGAAAAGTGAACTTTAATATTAGTCAAATATGAAGAAGTTAAACTTTAAACATCCATGACTTAAACACTTTATCCAGGATCAAAGCCACATAGCTGCACCTGCAAGGTGAATACAGCTGGTAACAGAGAAAGTGTTTGAATGCGTACATTAACAGGTTTATGATATCACTGCCCCGTCCAAGACACGATCTGACTTTAATTACATTTGACTCGAGTGTTTCGTCAACTTAATGTGTTGCTTAAAATAATACTTCTGCATACAGTATGTGACACTGTGAGTGTTGCACGGCCAGATACGGCTCAGCTGACTCAAATAAGGAAATATATGATACATTATGATGTGATATGATATGAATGATAATGGGACACATCGACGTCTGCACTCACAGTGCCGCGGACTGTACTTAATGTTACTCTGATCCGGTTACTTATGTTGTGGCAGATATTTAAGTAAGCTTTCTTAACGCTAATGTTATAATAGTCAGATTGCTCTGAAGATGGGAGGGGATATTCTATTAATGTTCACGTTCACACAGTCAGTTGATTTTTGCCGGCCGTCTTTCCTGCAACGGCAGTTTTTCTGTATTTCCTCTATCCTGTAATATGAATTGATCGCTTTAAACTCCGCACACGGAGCTCTGATTGGTCAGCAGGCAGTGCTTTCACTGAGTTGATCTCTTAGCCTGCAACCTAACCTGCTCCGGAGCAGGTTAGCCGCTCAGCATAAGTTACCATGGAAATCTAGCCCGCTAAAAAGAGAACCAGCGTCGTAGGACCGGAAAGCCCGAGATTTCCCTGAAGTTAGCCGGCTAAGCGAAAATCCAGCTTCGTAGTACAGGCCTCTGATATCTCACTGCAATGTTACTTCTGAAGTTATTATGTCTTATATCAGGTGGAGAGACATATTCTGACTAGATATTAGACACATATATTTGGCAAGATTTAGAGTTTTTGTAGTGTACACACCAATGTGCTGAGAGCCTCGTAGTTATTGAGGGAGCAGGCCAGGATCAGAGGGGTGTTTCCCAGATCTCCCTGCAGATTGATGTCCGTAGTGCTGTGGGACAGGAGCAGCTGCACACACACACACACACACACACACACACACACACACACACACACACACACACACACACACACACACACACACACACACACACACACACACACACACACACACACACACACACACACACACACACACACACACACACACACACACACACACATTTTAACGTCCGTTATGTGTCAGGCTGGTGCTGCAGGGATGACGGGACAAGGTCTCTTTGAGAAGATGACACTTTGTCAGATTTGGAAATAGTTGTCAGTCGACTTTACAGCTGCAGGAGTGACGGGTCCTTGTGTTGTAAAATATGTGATAACATGACTCAGCAAATACCTGTCTGTTCTCAAGGTTCAGAGGGGATTTATTGTCATTGTTAAATGCAATGCAGTTGTTGTTGTTGTCTTTTTATGCTAAGGATGGTGATAATTTGTAAACATCCAAGGTGATCATGAGCCAGGATGTTCAGGAAAGTCAGGTGACGGAGTATAAAGAGTGAGAAAGTCTGCGTGGGGAGGATGTCAACAAAACTGTGTGTGTCCGGAGGGAAACATACGTCAACATTTGACCTTACGTTACGTAACTTATGTACTTAGCAAACGTCACAAGTGTATGTCAAGTAATAACATTATTGTTTTAGCCTCAACCACAACCTTTTCCTAAACAAAGTACATTTGTTGACCAGTGGAAAGGTTTGTGTTGCTGGGCATTGATAAACTATTGATATGGTGGCGTTTAGGAGGAAAGAAGCTGCTCTGTTGTCTGAGCAGCAGACACTGAACAGACTGAGGCTTTTATACATTCGAGTTGATGAAACAAACGTAGTGTTACGTTGGGTTTCCTGTTACAATACAGGTCTATTAGTGCAACTAAAGCTTGGTTTGAGAAAGTCATTCAGTACCTCCTGTGTGTCAGTAATTGGAACATGTTGAATTGTATTTTATCTCATGGAAAAGTAAGGCCCTACCTGGTGTTAAGACTGAGAGAAAAACATGCTCAAAGACCCTGTAGCATGCGTTTGATCTGTGATTCAGCTCTGTATTTACTGTGAGGATTGACTGGTGCACAAAGGAGTCTGCATTATTATAAATATACGTTATTTAGTCCGTTCCCCTCACCTCCACCAGGTTGTTGTGCCCCAGGCTGAGGGCCAGGTGCAGCGGGGACATCAGGGCCGTGTTCAGGAGGTTTGGGTCCGCCCCGAGGTCCAGAAGCGCCCGGCAGCTCTCCGCCCGGTTCCTCTCCACGGCCCAGTGAAGAGGCACGTTCCCATGCTCATCACAGCTGTTCACACCTGCCACACACACACACACACACACACACACACACACACACACACACACACACACACACACACACACACACACACACACACACACACACACACACACACACACACACACACACACACACACACACACACACGTTTATATGTTATTGTGTTGTTCAATACGGGAAATTAAGAGTGGTAAAACAGAAATGATTGGTCATACAGCTTTATGGTGATTCACACACACACACACACACACACACACACACACACACACACACACACACACACACACACACACACACACACACACACACACACACACACACAGACACAGACACAGACACACACACACAGACACACACGTTTCCACCTGAGTGTGTGATGGATGGCAGATTGTTCTCACCCTGCGCCTCGATGACAGAGTTGATGAAGAGGATGAGGGGGATGTGTTCCCCCGCGGCGGCGTGATGAAGAGGAGTCGCTCCAGATTCATCTTTCTCACTCAGGACCTCAGGGCTCTTCCTCACCAGGTTCTCCAGCAGCGCCAGGTCCCCCTTCTCAGCCAACTGTGACAAAAAAAAGACGTAATATGTTAGGAGATAGGTCCCCGGCTTGAGCTTCAATCTCAGGATCCATGTATCTGTGATCCTCTCCAGAATGGAAGGAGTCATCACATACAGAGCATCAACTAGTTCCTGAACAGTGTCCTTCACATGCTGATATCCAAGAGAGGGAGTTACACAGTCACAAGATGGAGGAATAGAAAGCAGTATTCAATGTTTACTTCAGATTAGCTCCACGTCAGAAATGAGCATGCTTGTCATATGTCTATCTCCATAGAGGCTGAATCATCATGTTAATCACATAGCTATCATATGCCTCAAACAGTCCTGATGCTCTTCTAGGTAATCACACATCCTGTCATGTTCACAGCTACAGTTGGGATACCTTTGTTATGATGTGTACTCTCATGTTGGAAGAGTACATTCACTATTTTCCCAACATAATACAATCAACAGAAAGTGATCCGTTCTCCATTAGTGCGGCTCTGATTTCATCAAAGTGAGAATTGATGCCGTGCAAACAGGAAATGACAGCTTCAAGTCTCTCGTCTCTGTTGCAATAAGTTAATTACGTGGTCTTTTAATGAGATTTTTGGTGGTTTTTCTCAACCATGTGTATTATTCACCATGAATGGTTCTGGGTGGGAGTTGTCCACAGGTTATAAATCATTCTGTTTAGTGAAATGTTCATATTTAAAGCTGAGTTTTACAAACATTGCAAAGCCACTTTCTTTTGGGGAAACAATTGTCCTTTAGAGACACAGGCGCCATAGAAAGTGTAACCCAATTCTCAGCCCAGTTTAAATGAACTTGTGTTACACAATTACACAACAGATGAGATGTCATTAGGTTTAGTCTTCATGATGACTTCTGTTAAGGTTACAGAGGGTCAGGATTACTGGGGGGGGGGGGGGGGGGTTATATAAACACTCCTTATGCTGTTAATACTTAGAGAGAGAAACAGCATCTTTGTGGCTTCTCTTTCTCAATCCTTTAAAACCATAAGTCCAAATCTGTGTCCCCGTGATTTTCTGAAATACATACGTTTGTGTTGTTTCTGGCACAAATAGAGTTAGCATGCAATTAGCACAATAACCATTAGCACATGAAGGATGATCGAAACTGATCCCAGTGATCATGCATCCTTTGAGCCATCATCTCAAAACATTCGCTTGCACTATTTTATTGTTTTATGTCCTATATCCTCCTGGGAACCGAGGAAAAAAAGTGTCGTCCAATTATTTTTATTTTTATTTTCCTAGCTATTTAGGGTTAAAAAAACATCTTGCAATTTAGACTTTTTTTAAATAAATTACATTTTAAGTGTTACAGTATGTAGAGGACGTCAGGACCATTTTATTGTGAAAAGACAGCCTTAATTAAAAGATAAACTATGTAACGTATTATGCTTATAGAATGATATTAATACAAGAATACATTCACCTTTATTTAAAACATAAATAAGTAATTGATCTGAACATTGCTGGATATTTGATTACTAAAAAAACTAGTTTGGTTTTTGGTGAATGCTGCCAAATCTTCAAAGACTTTGTAGTCAATAGCCGCTTTCACACCAAGTACTTTGCCGTACTTAGTTCCCAGCACTTAGTTCCCAGCACTTAGTTCCCAGCACTTAGTTCCCAGCACTTAGTTCCCAGCACTTAGTTCCCAGCACTTAGTTCCCAGCACTTAGTTCCCAGTACTTAGTTCCCAGCACTTAGTTCCCAGCACTTAGTTCCCAGCACTTAGTTCCCAGCACTTAGTTCCCAGCACTTAGTTCCCAGCACTTAGTACCCAGCACTTAGTACCCCCATGGAACTAAAGAGCAGATCGCGTTCACACCGGAATAAGTCCCTGAGGGAAGATTACGCAAATGAAGCCACTGACGTCACTTCTTCTTCTTCTGCTTTGGGTTTACTGGCAGGCCGCAAACAACTTCACGGCGTATACTGCCACCCGAAGTCCCCGGCCGGAAGTCCCCGGAGTTGAGGACTGGCTTCAGTAGAAGCTGCTGGGACTCCCAGCGACTAAAACGCCAGAACGCCGACACCTCCTCATCACTCCACCGCTCCCATATTTTTTTTTGTGTTGCCATAAGTTAGTCTCTCTCCGTTGGTGCGCGGGGCTAATGCTAATGCTAATAATGCTAATGCCAGCAAATACAATGGCGGCTTCACAAAACTTTTCCGAGTTTTACGGGGCGTGGTTTGCAATTCGCCCAGCCAATCAGAAATTGGAACTTTTTTCTCCCCAGGAAAGTCCCACCTCTCTAGCAGGCACTACAAAGGGGGGAAAAGTTTTCATGAACTAAGTTCTCTTTTTGGTGTGAATGCAACATCCCAGGAACTATCGGAACTAAAAGGGAAAAGTACTCCGGTGTGAAAGCGCCTATTGTAATGGGAAAAGTACTTAATTGGACCCCAGTCTGCACGGGCTGTAGGGTCGTCTTGACTAGTTTTATGGGTGTGGTATCCAGTTTATATTCATGTTGCACTGTTGGAGGAGCCTGTTCTTACGTTTTTCATTGCCATATCTACACTGCACGGACAATAAAGCCTTGAATCTTGAATCCTGTATGCAAAACGATGCATTCAATGGTCAAAATGTGACAGACATGCATGTATATCCCATTAACATTTTGACCAGTACAGCTCATGCAACTATCATAACTTTTAATGTTGGTGCATTGGATAATAACACTTGTTTTGAAACATGAATGTATGGTTTTGGGCGACCTTTTTAAGACTTTGATGAGGCTGTAAAGTCCCATAAAGGTTTTGTGATGATTGCATGAACACTTGAGACAAAAGAGCCAAAGCAATTGTTCGAATTTAAAGAAATGAATAGAATTTGGTGCCACTCATTCTCACCTCGAATACATCTAGAGGTGCCAGGGCTTGATCCTCGTCTTCAATCACGTACGTGTAAGAACTGGTCTGTCGGGTCAGATCTCTGCCAAAGTTCATCACTCAGCGGAGACTCAGCATGAGGGGAGTCTGAAAAAAACACAAACACACACACATGGATGCACACAGAGGTGGGAAGTAGTGGAGTACAAATACTTTGTTACTGTACATTTTTCTAGTATCAGTACTTTACTCCAATACTTATTTTTCTGACGACTTTTTACTTTCTACTTCTTACATTTTGAACACAAATACCTGTACTTTCTACTTCTTACATGTTGAACCCAAATACCTGTACTTTCTACTTCTTACATTTTGAACACAAATACCTGTACTTTCTACTTCTTACATGTTGAACCCAAATACCTGTACTTTCTACTTCTTACATTTTGAACACAAATACCTGTACTTTCTACTTCTCACATGTTGAACCCAAATACCTGTACTTTCTACTTCTTACATTTTGAACACAAATACCTGTACTTTCTACTTCTTACATGTTGAACACAAATACCTGTACTTTCTACTTCTCACATGTTGAACACAAATACCTGTACTTTCTACTTCTTACATGTTGAACACAAATACCTGTACTTTCTACTTCTCACATGTTGAACACAAATACCTGTACTTTCTACTTCTTACATGTTGAACCCAAATACCTGTACTTTCTACTTCTTACATGTTGAACACAAATACCTGTACTTTCTACTTCTTACATTTTGAACACAAATACCTGTACTTTCTACTTCTCACATGTTGAACACAAATACCTGTACTTTCTACTTCTTACATGTTGAACCCAAATACCTGTACTTTCTACTTCTTACATGTTGAACACAAATACCTGTACTTTCTACTTCTTACATTTTGAACACAAATACCTGTACTTTCTACTTCTTACATGTTGAACACAAATACCTGTACTTTCTACTTCTTACATGTTGAACACAAATACCTGTACTTTCTACTTCTTACATGTTGAACACAAATACCTGTACTTTCTACTTCTTACATGTTGAACACAAATACCTGTACTTTCTACTTCTCACATTTCCCAAACAGGCTGGTTCCTTTAGTTTGAATGTGTGTTTGGTGGCGTGATCATTATTATTTAGAGTCATTGCGTGCCTATTGATTTGAACACGATCCGTGTATCCATCATTTCCTGGTCTTCTCTAAAGAAGAGGGACCAATGAAAACGTTGTCATGTTGCCGTTGTTCAGCATGGAAACATTCATTAGCTAACAATGACATTATTGTTCTATTAATATAAAGGGAGGTCAGGTACTCTTTAAAACAGCTGCTAGTTATGGGTACTTTTTACTGAAGTACATTTCAAAGCCTCTTTACTTTGACTTGAGTAAAGAAGTTTAGTCAGTACTTCTACTTTCACCAGATTATTTTTAAACACGAGTATCTGTACTTCTACTTAAGTAAAGGATGTGTGTACTTTTGTCATCTCATGCACATAACAGCAGTTTTAATATCAGCGTATATGAAGCATGCTCAAGCTGTAGAGTGTGATTTCACTGAGAGGGCAGATAACTCTCTCCACGAGGGGATTCGAGCTCAGTGACTTTGTCTTTTACCCTGAAGGGCATTCAGATCCAGAAAAGCAATTATGTTTGTTCTCAGCAGGGGGGCGGCGGGTAGATTCTTTGTCCCAGGTGTCATTGAGTGATCCTGGGCGAGGGAGATTGAGCGGGAGCGTTGTAATTGTATCAGTCACTTCAAAAGGCCAAACAACAAATGGCATTTTGGGTGGGCAAATTACTCCGGAGAGTTCTCATTGGAAACCCCCCCCCCCCCCCCCCCCCGACCTTATGCAGTGTGAAGTGTGACGGATCACTGAGGTTTTTACCCTTTGTTGGTGGAAGGCATTATGTTTTGTTGCCTTCTTGATTTACAGTGCAGACTGCGTTCAAATATTTAAGCAAAACTGCACGGGTCAGTTCACCTGAACGGACGGGCTAATGCTCTTTTCTTTTAGCCACAAAAGGACCATTTGTAGATCAGTTACCCTCATGTTACCTTTCATTTAGGGGAAAGGTTTGTCAATGAAGTCTTGGTTAATGGTGGCTGAGTTTTAACAACTAAACTATTTAAAAACATCTGTTAACAAACTCTCTGCCTCACACAACACTTTTGTGCAGGTGTGCTACTCGTTATTAAAACTATTGTAGTGAAAATGCATGTGTTTGAAAGTAGTAGGATATATACTTTAATGCATGAGTTGTGTGAGAGTTGGCTGCTTTCGGACGCTCAATTCAAGATTTCAAGAGATGTTGCCGATTTTCGCTTCAGACGACTGTGGTGAATAGATGACGCAAGCTACATCTTCTAGGAGATTTGGTGACGCCTCATATTATAAAGACAACCCCCTCTTTGCTCTAACCAAACCCCCCCATTTTGCATCAATTCATCAAGACTTTTTCTCTGTTTTTTGGTTCGTTGTTCACCGTGAAAGCGTGCAAGAACATCAGAATATTTCTCCGTTAGTAGATCAATAATGAACTCTGACCACTGTGAGCTGATCTGCTTCCTTTGTCCTCAGGCAGCGCTGCACATTACTAAATCTCCTGAGCAGTAATTGAAGAGAAAGTAGAAATATTTCTCTGACTCAAGGCTTCAGGGGACTCACAACGATTAAAAAGATTCACACACCTGTCTGTAATAAGAAACCCAATGTTTTCCATTATGACCCATCAATATTTCAGAGCCTCTACTCTGAACCCACCAACGTCTTCACCACAGTGTTTTTAAAGGATGACAGGACTTCCTGCTACGGTAAAACCATGCATTCTCCTTTTCTAATTTGATGAAACCCGCAGCATGTCCTCCTCCCATCACTTCCCATCAGCCTCGGTAAATACGTGTCATTGTGTGTCTGTATGTGAGCCTCTCATCTGTTTGCAGACGATGCAGGAAGGCCGCTAATGGCCACTCGTAAACACATTTACTAAAGCTGGAAAACAAATATAATCACATTTAACAAAGACTGTATATATCTGTATGCAAAGCATTCGTCTTACAGTGATTACATGTAACCGTACAGGAGTATTAGTCACACATATGCTCATAAAAAACGACTTTACATATAAAAAAGTTGAATAATTTATGGATTTCTTATTAAAAATGGGGTTTTTTGCTGCAAAGAATTATAATCACATGTAAAAACTCACATTCGATACTGACTATGGAGCATACAAGTGATTATATAACTTGAAATATGAATAAATCAATGCTGGTCTTTAATGAAAACAATATATTTAATAGGGAAGTTTGCAGCCGCGCTAAATGTGGACACTTGTTGGATCTCTCACTGCCTCAAATTACATCATATATTTTCAGTTTTTGAGTGAAGTTCCAGCTGAAGCTTCAAACTTTAACATATTTTCCACAATAAACAGCTTTGTCAGCATCTAAAACACTCCTAAAATCGTGATTAAGGCTTTGAGTTTCCTGATCATTCGCAGTAAAGTTCCCACATTGATTAGAGTAGAGTTGTAGTACTCACTGTGTGTGATGCTGGAGATGAGCTGCAGTCAGATGTTCTCCTCTCGCTCACGCTGGGCTTTAAATAGTGGAGAGGCAGCTTCTGGCTCTGATGGAGGCAGGACACTTCCCCCTGTGACCAGACACTCACTCTGTATGTGTGTCTGGAAACCTGACACTGTCGTTAGGAGGGGGGAAATGTGAAAAAACATCCCTTTTAGTCACAGAAGAATACATGTACATAGCCAACAAGATGGCTTTTAATCACAGTTTTTTACTTCAATCCTTTCTCTTAATGCCGAGGATTTTGACGTGCATTTGGACTTTTTCCACCATACTCCTAGCTGCTGTTTTGTATAAGTCTGGTGCAAAGTAAAGTCATAATAATAATAATAATAAATGGGATTTTTATAGCGCTTTTCCTAATGCTCAAAGACGCTTAAAAGTAGTCACAGAATCCAGGAAGTGGACACTGGTCGTCCAACAATCGGACGATGGGTAGTTCGATGTCAAAATGTTCGATGTGGAAGATATTTCACCTCAACTTGCTTACAATGGCTCTGCAAAGGGTGTGTAAAAGTGTGTAAATGTGTGTAAAAGTGTGTAAATGTGTGTAAAAGTGTGTCTCCCTGTGCATTTGCCACCTTGTATGGCAGCCTCTGTCTCTGAATGAATGTGTGTGAATTTGTAAATGCTGATGTAACTTATGTGTGCACGTGCCTGTATGTAAGGGTCGCAAACTCTGGAAAAATAGGTCAATTAAGCTTCTCCTGACTCAATCTGTGTTCTGTGAATATGTTTGACTGAAGCTTGAAAGTAACAGACACTTGTTTACATGCAAAAAAACCTACACTCCAGCTTTTTAGTAGTTGCAAATGTTCCAATAAGGCATTCGGTACTGCTTTCAAATATGTATTCTTAATTGATGTCGTCTCTGCTGAGCCAACACACATGTAGACACCATTCAATCAACTCATATTGCTAGGGTCATTGTCACATTTGAGTATATTTTGTCGTGTACGTGGAAGAAAGTGACAACTCTCCAATGCATCTGAATCGATTCTAGTGTCAAACATCTGCAAAGTAAACCAAATCACCCAAAAGCAGTCGTAAACACAGAGGCTGTATGCAAGTGCAAATATGGAGTCTGGCGATGGCATCTGTGCAATATTTTTGAAGTATTTGGACTTGTTTTTTCAGACTGTATATCTTGTATATCCCACACGTTAAGCAGCGCACCTGAGCGTTCATGTCCTTTCCATCAATTCAAATGCTCAGCGCTGACCTTATTGTTAACGGCCTCTTGACATTTCCAACAAGCTGCACCAAACACGGTGTACAGTGTACTGTATATCATCTGTCAAAGCTTCTCCTTATGTGTGAGAGGAGGCCTGCTCTGCTTCTGTTAAAGCAAGTGACCAGAGAGGAGGAAGATGACCTCTAAGACTTCCTTGTTGATGGAAGAGATTAAGGAAAACTCCTCAGGGAATCTCTATCAGGCAGGATTATCAGATAAGGTATATCATTAACTGAGGATTAAACCTGTATTTCTACCAGCATCGTCAAGGGAATAAGTCTCATGTGAGATTGTTGCCTGATGAATAACATTGTGTGTGCGTGCGTGCGTGCGTGCGTGCGTGCGTGCGTGCGTGCGTGCGATGTATGGCTGCATGCATGAGCACTGCCTTATACATGTTGTTATTGAAGTGAGTTGTTGTTCGAAATGTCTTCAACGTGTGTTTTAAGGGTCTGAAACTCATTCAAAATGTAATTATTAAGCATATATTTCCTGTCTGACATCATCCCTGACTTGCAACCTTTGGCACATGTCTGAATGACAACTATAGCAGCTGTTTAATAACTCTTTTAAATGCACAAAAAGCAACCCATTTTGCAGCCGAACAAAAGACAAAGGTATCCATCACAATAACTGTCAGCAGGGATAGCATTAACTCAGATCCGGAGGTCAATCCCAGAGCTAATATTTGCCCGGTTATTGTTCTGCGAGCTTATCTTTAAGGTGTGTTATTGTCCCGGGAGTATTTGCGGAAAAGCCCCACATGCATTAGAAAGCGAGTATTACCTCTGAGCTTGATGAATTACATGGATCATTGGTATTAGATAAATAAGCGTGAGGGGAACATGGACAATATGCCGCTGTTGGTTTAGGAACAGTGCGGTAAGGGGACAGATGAGCATGCTATTTAAAGGCAGAGGATGTGTGTGTGTTTTGACTACATTTGTTTCAGGGATGTGAGTGTGTGTAATGGCTCTGTAATGACGGTGTGTTTTGAATATTCAGACGGGGAGATGTGTGTTTAGCAGTGAAGAGGACACTCTGCTGCACCTGTCCAACTGCTGACGAGACTGAATTCATAATGCACACTGCATAAAATATGTCATTACATGCTCCCACACATGCTAACCCATCCATTTGATACCACTATTACTAATACACATAACAACTTTACTTCCAATTTTACACTTTTGCACTGATTTACATATTGAGTGCTGCAGAACATCTTGAGGCTAGAAGGAGGAACATTTGTGATGCATGTATATTGGCAAAAATACATTCATCAATATGTGAACATTAGTCTATAATCACCACTGCTGTGTTTTTGTCCTCTTGCACCGCCATGTTTCTGCAGCAGCTGTGCGTCATGTAGTTGCTTTTATGACATGTTACTTGATATTTTTACCATTGATTTAGTTATATAACGTGCATATACTTTGCAAAACGTCATTATATTTCCTACACTGTATATAAATCTTGTTTTCTTTTGTAAAATTGGGAGTTTTTATCATTATATGATCATTATTTACGAGGAGTATCAGTGGATTTTCTGCCCCTTTTTTGCACCATTTATTGTTTGTTATATGTCACTTTTTAAACTTCACAAATACATTTGAACATATATTCCGCCCAGAATAGATGAACCAAACTCTGGCTCTTAAAAGGGCTTCGATTGTTTTACCTTTGAAGTAGCAGCACATACACATTTGTTGACAAAAACGCGCCGATTGGAGAAAAAATAAGAGGAAAAATAGGAATAAATTGTTGCTTTTTGAATATTTTGAGTTTTAATTTCATCCCATAGTTTATTAAAGTATTCAGTTTGCCCTAATCTGCAGACTTCCCTCCAGATGCCACTAAACTCTCCATCCTGGTCCTTTAAAAAAAAAATTCTGCATCATTATTGGTTCTCAAAGTGTGAAAAGGACAGGTGAACGTGTTGCTCTGTACACACAATCAGCTGAGAGCAGCAGTATGCAGAGTGCTGTACCAGCTGTCACTCACAAGTTCACAGAGGCCTAAGTGGTGTGTGTGTGTGTGTGTGTGTGTGTGTGTGTGTGTGTGTGTGTGTGTGTGTGTGTGTGTGTGTGTGTGTGTGTGTGTGTGTGTGTGTGTGTGTGTGTGTGTGTGTGTGTGTGTGTGTGTGTGTGTGTGTGTGTGTGTGTGTGTGTGTGGCATCACTTATAGATGAGGTCACCTCTTAGTGTCGGCGTCCTCGGGGAACACGCTGCTTTCTGACACTTTATTTTGTCCGCTTCGGAGACGAGAGTCAGCATTTTGACTTTTCCACATGAACATCACTGGATTTTATTCACAGGAAACATCACTTCCATTTCCATTTAACCAACACGAGCTGATAAAAGTATTTCTTTATGCTTATTTTTGCTTGTTTCTGTGGTTCTCCTGCCTGACAGTGATGAGATATTGTAAATCGCTGTGAAGCAACGATGCAGATGTCTGTATAAATATGTTTGAATCTCTTCAGTCATTCTGATCATTTCCGAGTTAATTAAGAGCTGCTTTTCTAATGTGAAACAGTGCCTGTCCATTTAGCTCACTGTGAATAAACCCCATAATAACAATTGTCTTGGAGGCACTTTAAGACATTTCAGTGCAGATTCTGCAGACTGTGACAGAGTTGGACTTATTTATATATTCATGTATTCAGTGTGAAGCAGCACTTTTTAACGGGCCCTGTTATTATTTTCTGCTTGCTGCAAAGTTATGAAAAGTTTATATAAGACCCTTTAACACGTTCACTCACACGTGTAAGACCCTTTAACACGTTCACTCACACGTGCAAGGTGGCCGAGAGGTGATGAGGTAACGGGAAAAAGCAGTCCACCTTACATAAAATCAAATTGGAAAACATGCACTTTAAATGTCAAGCAACTCAACATAAACTGTGTTTTTTTGGGCAGAATTTACGGGATAATATGCTTTTTTGCAGCTATTCCCAACTCCCAATCCCCTATCAACTATTAATAATAAGTCTTAAAAATATAAATATATTATCCTTATTTTTTGAACGTCTGTATTAAAAAAAGATTCCGGAATAAATTGACTTTTTTGAAAAATAAATCATATTTAAATCAAAACATTTTCTATGTTTTCTCCATCGAAGCCTCCATAGGCAGGGCAAGCATCAGGGGAAAGAGGGGGTTAGTCATACAATAAAACAACCATTAAATATAGATTCATGGTCAGTGGGTTTAAAAACATCAAGGACTGTTTATAAGGCTGTAAACACTTTAAAAGATGTCCCACCGTGCAAAATGCAGTGTCTCAGAAGTGGGATTTGTGCTCTCTGAGGATGCTCTGAATTACACTTAGAGGGTATTTCTGAACTCTGTGAAATGCTCCTCTTGAGGGCGAACTCATTTAGCATCGTGGCAGGATAACGATTCAACTATTAGCAAAGATGGAAGAAGTACACACATCCTTTACTCAAGTGGAATTTCAGATACTCATGTTTAAAAATACTCTGGTAAAAGTAGAAGTACTGACTAAACTTCTTTACTCAAGTAAAAGTAAAGAGGGCTTTGAAATGTACTTCAGTAAAAAGTACCCATAACTAGCAGCTGTTTTAAAGAGTACCTGACCTCCCTTTATATCAATAGAACAATAATGTCATTGTTAGCTAATGAATGTTTCCATGCTGAACAACGGCAACATGACAACGTTTTCATTGGTCCCTCTTCTTTAGAGAAGACCAGGAAATGATGGATACACGGATCGTGTTCAAATCAATAGGCACGCAATGACTCTAAATAATAATGATCACGCCACCAAACACACATTCAAACTAAAGGAACCAGCCTGTTTGGAAAATGTGAGAAGTAGAAAGTACAGGTATTTGGGTTCAACATGTAAGAAGTAGAAAGTACAGGTATGTGTGTTCAACATGTAAGAAGTAGAAAGTTCAGGTATTTGGGTTCAACATGTAAGAAGTAGAAAGTACAGGTATGTGTGTTCAACATGTAAGAAGTAGAAAGTACAGGTATTTGGGTTCAACATGTAAGAAGTAGAAAGTACAGGTATTTGGGTTCAACATGTAAGAAGTAGAAAGTACAGGTATTTGTGTTCAACATGTAAGAAGTAGAAAGTACAGGTATTTGTGTTCAAAATGTAAGAAGTAGAAAGTACAGGTATTTGGGTTCAACATGTAAGAAGTAGAAAGTACAGGTATGTGTGTTCAACATGTAAGAAGTAGAAAGTTCAGGTATTTGTGTTCAACATGTAAGAAGTAGAAAGTACAGGTATTTGTGTTCAACATGTAAGAAGTAGAAAGTACAGGTATTTGGGTTCAACATGTAAGAAGTAGAAAGTACAGGTATTTGGGTTCAACATGTAAGAAGTAGAAAGTACAGGTATTTGTGTTCAACATGTAAGAAGTAGAAAGTACAGGTATTTGTGTTCAAAATGTAAGAAGTAGAAAGTACAGGTATTTGGGTTCAACATGTAAGAAGTAGAAAGTACAGGTATTTGTGTTCAACATGTAAGAAGTAGAAAGTACAGGTATTTGTGTTCAAAATGTAAGAAGTAGAAAGTACAGGTATTTGGGTTCAACATGTAAGAAGTAGAAAGTACAGGTATTTGTGTTCAACATGTAAGAAGTAGAAAGTACAGGTATTTGAGTTCAACATGTAAGAAGTCAAAGTAAAAAGTCTTCAGAAAGATAAGTAGTGGAGTAAAGTACTGATACCAGAAAAGTGTACTTAAGTGCAGTAACGAAGTATTTGTACTCCACTACTTCCCACCTCTGACTATGAGTGACTGAGGGTCAAAGCGGTCTCTTCTTCTGCAGAATAAGAAGTGTCTCTTTCTGTTTCTTTCCGTCTCTTTCCGTCTATATATCGGCTGTTTTCCATCCCCACAAAGCCCCAGCTGCTGCTCTAAGCTGAGGTGAGCTGCACGTCGTTGTCTTGAGAACACTGCGGCGGGCATTACAGAGGTCTAAATCCATGATCCCACCGACGGTGATTATCTGCGTGGATTCGCACAGGTCAAATTGGAAAAACAATCATGAGTTTCACAGGCTGCTGCTGCGACACCATCTGCTCCAACATGCCCTCACACTCTGAATATTGAAGCATTTCATCTGCTGGTATTGTAGTTTTCTCAAAAACCTATGAACCCTTAGTGTACATTTTTCTGCATGTTCACTTTGCTGCCAGACACCTTTTACGCTGCTATGGTGCTTTAATGTGTGCACAGTAGGCTACAAGTGTCTGTTGATTGTGTATATATATATATATATGTGTATTTTTTATTCCTCTGGATTGTGAGAAACAGTATTTCGATCTCTCTGTCTGTACACACAAACTGAAACAATAAAGTTGACTTTGATCTCTACTTTATTCCTTTCATTGCCCAAAATAACTTCTACTTTCAGTACAAATTGTGCCGTAAAGCAAGTATGCATATAGATGGACTTCCAGAAAGTCAGTTCAAACTACTAGGTTAATTAAATGACGTGATTTTCTCCATCTGATACCTGGAGGACCATTTCCCCCGAGCCCACCTTTAATCCTCTCGATACCATCTGTCAACACTGATCATTAGCAGTGAAATAACATGTTTTGAGTTATATTTCTTATCTGAAGTAAGTCATTAAACAGGATTTAAATCAAAATGCATGAGAGAAATTGTGACCATATTCATGTATTAGCATTCTGTGTTGGCCTATAAGCTCACTGTTTTAAGAGGAACTGTTTTGTGTGTTGCAACATGTTTTAAGCACATATCTTATAGAATTGAATTGAATCTGATTTTTGAGTCAATCTTGGATATATAGTGTGTTCGAATTACCCATTTGCTTTCGGGGGAGCCCAATTTTTCAGTGCACATCCTGCGACTAAATATGTCACACGCGGATCAATTGGTATAAAAACACTCTGCTACTACTACAGACTGTATTTGTCTATAAAAAGGTATACATTTTTTTCAATGAAAAGCCATGGATACCTTTCATTCCACTCACTCCATCTTTTCTGTGTCCAGTTAAAAGGCAGACCATGGGCATCGTCAGGTTCGCTAGTGCAGGTGGCGCCGGCAGCTGTGGCCGTTGTTGAAGCCTCTTCAGGCTCCGCAGGGTGACCCTAACGCCGCTAACAGCCGGCCAACTAAAGGTTGTTCCGTTCACGTTGTCATTTTTAGACTCCGTCGCTTCTCTGCTTGTGAATCCAAAAGCTGCGAGGCTTGGCTGTTTTCGTTTCGCCATATTTTTTATTACAAAGCCAGAGTTAAAAAAATATCAATATGAAAATGTCATATACCGCGCCGGCATCGCCGCCGTAACCATAGAAACGTAAGTAGCTAAAGAATGCAGCGCCGCCACGTACAGATGGCAACACCCAGAAATATTCACAAATATAAAACAAATATTCAGAAACTGTAATGAACAATGACTATTATTTATTTGTGGGCTCCCCCTATTTATCTCAAAGTCAGCCTTCAGGGGGAAGAGACGATCACGTTTTGTTCTAGGACATTAAATCCATCAGCAGTGACCCCACTGGTGATTTCTGAAGAGTTGACGTGTCTGAAAAACGATGGTTGTTACCAAGTGGCTGAATAGGACTACAGAAGTCGTGGAGGACGTTCGTCATTACGCCGAACACGTAAATACTCCTCTAAGTTTGTTTAAGTCTGCTTGAAAGCAAGTACCTGCCTCCTGCAAACTGTTCAAACAAACACTTCAACTTGTAGCCTACCATTTAGAATCTGTGTGTTTGAATATGGATCTGAAGTTGGCGTGACGTTGAAGTCGTGCTGCTGTACTCGGCTGTAGTTCCTTTATAGCATCACGTTAGCATTTTGCTTCTGGACATTAGATTTATGATTCGAAAATTATAAAAGTAGGGTAGACATGTGGAGATTATCCGGCTGAACAAAACGTGCATTTATCAAACAGCTTCGTTTTCCACAGATCTTATTTCGAGCTATTTTCCAAAATCCTATGGAGAAATCCCATTGCTTTTTAGTCGAGGGAACCAGCAGCTTACTTCCGGGTAAATACGTCATCCCTGCACCGCTCTGTTGGCGTCTGAGATATAGAATTTAGTGTCACTCTCCTCAGGATCCACTTCCTAATCCTCCACCAGTGTTTATAGAAGTGCTGAGTCATGGTTAGTTCACCCTGTCAGCTTTAGAGAGCTGACAACCAGGTCACTCTGGAGAGGAGGGAGGTTTACTGATAGTTGCAATGCATAATCACTCATTATCCGGGGGAAGATAAACTGTAGTTGATTCCTGATTATTTAAAAAAAACACAGTTAGAGTGAGGATGAAATGCAGCGGGTTTAAAAAGGTCAGATAGGGGACAGAGAGGAGAGGATTTCCACTGTTTTCTTGCTCTTATTCAGAGGAGATGGAGTTGTTTGAGAGGCATTGTGGGTAATGAACTGCTCTGCTCTTATGTTGAAGGTCATGGGGTCACACCAGCTCCCAAACTGTGGTAATGAGCGCTTGTTTTCCTCGCCTCACTTCACTGCAGAGTCACACTTTGCTCTCCGTACAACAGGATAACAAGCGCCCACTGACAGGCAGATTGACTGTGAGAAACAACAACAACACTCACAATAACTTCTGGTGGTTAGAGCATGCATGGATTATTTGAAGGGGCCAAATTGTCTGAGTGCTCCTGGCCTTCACGATTAAAATGTCACTCAAAAAGACAACTAACAACCAGGAAGTTACTTAAAGTGGACCTATCAT
Source organism: Trematomus bernacchii (assembly GCF_902827165.1). NCBI lineage: Eukaryota > Metazoa > Chordata > Actinopteri > Perciformes > Nototheniidae > Trematomus > Trematomus bernacchii. The sequence continues at coordinate 7,382,665 of NW_022987616.1, read as the reverse complement.
GCTATATTTGAATAATATAGTGTAGGACCATACCTATATAAGGTATATTTATACTTTTTCTTTTTCAAAATACCAAACAGATCATGCATTTTAGCCATGCCTCATTTCGCTCAATTTGCACTTTTTTATCCCTGTTTTAGCAAGGGCTGATTCTGTGAGAACAGCACCACCTACTGGCCTGGCATATGTACTACAGCGTCTCCAGCGCTTTCGAACGGCAATGGCCGTGGCTGTCTCCTCCTGATTGGTGGAGTTGGCCCAATAGCCGTAGCGCCACCGTCCTGACGTCAGGACAGTGTTCAAATCTGGATCAGTTTTTATCAGATCCGTTGCAGCCCCTTTTTTAGAGATTTGGGTATGGAGGAAAATAGAGAGGGTTGTGTTTTCTGACACTTGGTGAGTTCCCTGGAACACCGGGGACACATATTCATGTATAAAAGACGTACAAAAGTGCATTTTGCATGATAGGTCCCCTTTAAAAGAGATCAAAAACATCAAACTAAAGATACTAAATTACAACATAGAGACACAAAACAACTTGAAATAACACAAAGTAGTCAAACTACTAGAAAAAGAAGCAAAACAACGACTAAAGAGACGCCAAATGATCACAAATGGCCTCAAAATGATCAGAAAGAGCAACAATACAACTGTGAAGTGTGTGTTCCCTGCTACAATAAAGGAAAGGTTGGTTAAATGATTACTAATACAACTACAAAAGAATAGGCAAAACAACCACAAATAGACCCAAAAGGACCTAAAAGACACATAAAAAGAGACAAAAGGTGTGTGGCGCAGTGGGTTGTGCGTTGGTGTTGGGATCAGGGGGTCACAGGTTCAAACCCCACTGCAGTCAGTGTGTCGTTGTGTCCCTGAGACACTTCACCCCAAGTTGCTCCTGTGGGGTTTGTCCACAGTATTGAGTATGTAAGTCGCTTTGGATAAAAGCGTCTAACAAGTGACATGTCATGTAATGTAACAAAAGAGACCATAACAACTACACAGAAATGCGAAGAGACTCAAAACAACGATTCCCATTTGCAAAACAACCCCAAAGACCCTCCAACTGATCACAAATGGATGCAGAAAGAGCAACAATTTGACATGAAATGGAGAGGTTTTTGGAGCCTTTTGCATGTCTGTGTCCAGGAGCTCATTGTCTCACAATAAGGCCATGAATTCAGGTCTAATTTCCTCTTCATCCCCCCCACCCCCCCATCTATGGATACAAGGATAAAGTATCAGCAACACAGCAAGGTGTGCATCAGTGAGAAGGATCTGCAGCGTTTAGCTAATGAGCTGACACCACCTTGTGGAGACAACACACACTTCTGACTGAACACACACTGAGGGATCTGGAGGCAAACCGTTTCAGACACAACATTAGACTCTGAGTCGCCGGGTAAACGATCAGGAGGAGAGGAAATGCTTATATGTGTCTATTATCTAGTCAGCATATGTCTCTCCACATAATAACTTCAGAAGTGACACTGCAGTGAGATATCAGGTCTTTTTTGTAGACAATGCATCATCTTGTTAAGTCAAATAATCTTCTTTTGAGTTGTATCTCAGATGAAACACACATATACAGTAGTCATTTGGAGTCTCTTTGGGGTTGTGTTTACCTTGAACTCTCACTAATATTTGTTTCCTTGCTCTTTCTGGTCATTTTGGATCAGTTGGACTCTCTTTAGTGGCTGTTGTTGGTCGTTTTCAAGTAGTTTTGAGTCTCTTTGCATGTTTCTCTTTGGTCATTTTGGGTCTATTTGTGATCATACATACATATTAATTGGAGAAATCACAGAATAACATCAGAAAACAGAACACTTTTGAGCTTATTTTGTAACACAACATTTCCTGATTCTGGTCAAATATAGTTCAAAATACGTTTTCTCCCAAGATCTGATTTATCTAAATATCCCATCTTCCAGGAGTCTTCCCAAGCTCATTCTCACTTGTTCTATTGGCAGATTGTTTGTACTTATTTCAAGTGAAAACACCATGTTTTCATTATTGTTTAACTTGTTTTTGGAGCAGCATTTGTTCCTCTCACATAGTGGACACTTTTTACTCTCACATTGTGCTTCAAGGACATTAGTTTCTAAATGTGTTGCAACACCAAATCTAAGACTGATGAATTTCAAATTGATGGCAGATCTTTATGGCAGCCTCTAACTGGAGGATGCTGAGAGATGAGAGGAAGAAGAGGAAGAGGAGAGATAGTGAGGAAGAGGAGGGGGTAGATTTATGGCTTCTTGTTTGGAGCATACTGCTGAAACAGACTCATAAATGTTTTTGATGGTCGCCGGATAAATAACCCCCAGCGTGTCGGCTCAGCACACTATAAATAATTCTAAAAAGTTTAATCATTGTCTCTCCTTTCCAATTTATTTGGAGGGGGGTGTTATTTATGTCCGAGCACAAATACTGTAACAGGACCAGCAGGCCCTTCATCTTACTGTAAGTGTCACCTTCAAACCTTCAAAGCTGTGGAGTGAAGATGTTGATTTGGGGAAACATGTCGTGTCAGCAGGATGGGGAAGATTTAAAACTCAGAGGAGACGTCAGGGGGCGAGGCTTTGTGGGGACACACATATTGGATTTAAACATATATAAAGTGAATTCAGAGATGATGCAACTTGAAGAAGAAGCAAAAGAACCACTAAAGAGACAAAAGGATCACAAATGGCCTCAAAATGACCAAAGAGAAACATTAAAAGTGAATTCAGAGATGATGCATGCTCAGGTTTGGGGAAAAAGTAACGATGCAACCATTTTATTCAGAATATTCTGTCTTATTGTAAGTTTTGAGTTCATTGTAACACAAGCATATTTTATTAAACGCCTCCTTTGTTTACTTCAGGAACACAGTGACATCACAATGGGACACTCACGCTCCTATTGGCTACACATTGTAAGTGACAGGCAAAGGGGCGGGACATCTCTAAGCGGTTGATCAATCACAACAGAGCCAGCTATACTGTACACAAGAATCATGTTTCTTATCAAAATGTAAGTAAGATATATGGATTATTATGGATAGATATGATCAATATATATTTATGCAAGTGCAGTAAAGATAGTTATTTGTTATGTGCATGTGTGAATAGTATCCTACTTTAGGAAGTCATTGAAAATATGCAAATTCACGTTTTTAATAGACGTACGGTAAGGCTTCCGGGTGCAATTTTTGGAGGATAATTTAAGCAAATGGTCCTTTTTTTAATTTAAATGTGTAATTGAATCCCCTGCACAGAGAAAACAGCCCATAGAGAGTGTGTGTCTGTGTTTCAGGAGTGTTTTCTGAGAGCTGTTCTCACCTCTGAACCTCCTCCCTCACACAGAGAACAGCTTCCCACATGCACAGGTCACCAGAACCCAGTGAGAAGCTGCCCTCTCTCATTATCATGTATCTTCTGTGTGTGTTCCTGCACCTCGTCTCCATGCATGTGCAGAAAGTGCTGCATGTGCACGCTCTCACCACATGCATGTCTGTGTAGGAAGACATTTTTCGCAGGGGTGCACGTGTTGATGGGGGCGCCTGCGATTGACCAGTGTGTGGGACTTCACTTGTGTGTGTTCGTTCGTTCGTAGTGTGTGTGTGTGTGTGTGTGTGTGTGTGTGTGTGTGTGTGTGTGTGTGTGTGTGTGTGTGTGTGTGTGTGTGTGTGGTGTGTGGTGTGTGTGTGTGTGTGTGTGTGTGTGTGTGTGTGTGTGTGTGTGTGTGTGTGTGTGTGTGTGTGTGTGTGTGTGTGTGTGTGTGAGCTCATGTGTGTTGGCGGAGGTTTCCCCTGAGAAGCTGAGCTGACCTTGCAGTAAAATAAAAAGACTAATTTATTCATTGGCATTGCACAGATTCCTCTTCTGTTATAGGTGTTCCTCTGCTCTTTTAAAGCATCGCTCTCTCTCTCCCTGATTGCTCAAACACTGTCTTTTCAATAATCTTTTATCATCTAATCAGCGTGCATTCAGCAGCATCTCCTCCATGCTTCCTCCGATACTAAAGGTGCACACTTGATTGTGTATTCTTAGACCAGAAGCTTAACCTTGCTGTAAAAACGTCTCTTATCGGACAGGGTCCAGCTGGCAGTGTCAAACAGATGGCTTTAGGGTTTCCATTCACAATACATTTGTTCAATAAAATACCAAGAGGGCACTTAGGGAGCAGACAATTAAACACCTTGCATAGAGCGCGCCGTCGAGCTGTATTTCAAGTGACTGAAGGCTTATTCTGATGAATGCAACTGTTAAAAAAGACAACAATGGACCGTAAATACACGACCAACCTTGACGCAGAACGAGACGCTCAGAAAGCACAGTTTCAATGTTAAGCTGTTAAATAAGAAAAGAGAAAAGTGGTGATGTGTTGATTTGAATAAATCATACTGTGACGTGTTGAAAGGTCCCAATTTGTGCAAAATGCATGACTTAGAAACAGTGCTCTTGACAGTAAAGTCAGTGTGCTGTATAAACACACAGTCACTCAGTAATGGGACCATCTATCGCACAGCGTGAGGGATGAAGGCGCCTAAACTGCTTTGTGAATGAGCTTTTCTTAGCTCAATTCAGAAGTACAGTAAAGCCTGATTAAGATCACACAAATGCTACTTTAATGACTGAGAAACAATACATTATCCGGATGAAGTATCGAACGGATCGCTCTCCGATGGTGGGAAGTAGTGGAGTACAAATACTTCGTTACTGTACTTAAGTACATTTTCTGGTATCAGTACTTTACTCCACTACTTTTTACTTTGACTTCTTACATTTTGAATACAAATACCTGTACTTTCTACTTCTTACATGTTGAACACAAATACCTGTACTTTCTACTTCTTACATGTTGAACACAAATACCTGTACTTTCTACTTCTTACATGTTGAACCCAAATACCTGTACTTTCTACTTCTTACATGTTGAACCCAAATACCTGTACTTTCTACTTCTTACATGTTGAACACAAATACCTGTACTTTCTACTTCTTACATGTTGAACACAAATACCTGTACTTTCTACTTCTTACATGTTGAACACAAATACCTGTACTTTCTACTTCTTACATGTTGAACACAAATACCTGTACTTTCTACTTCTCACATTTCCCAAACAGGCTGGTTCCTTTAGTTTGAATGTGTGTTTGGTGGCGTGATCATTATTCTTTAGAGTCATTGCGTGCCTATTGATTTGAACACGATCCGTGTATCCATCATTTCCTGGTCTTCTCTAAAGAAGAGGGACCAATGAAAACGTTGTCATGTTGCCGTTGTTCAGCATGGAAACATTCATTAGCTAACAATGACATTATTGTTCTATTAATATAAAGGGAGGTCAGGTACTCTTTAAAACAGCTGCTTGTTATGGGTACTTTTTACTGAAGTACATTTCAAAGCCTCTTTACTTTTACTTGAGTAAAGAAGTTTAGTCAGTACTTCTACTTTCACCAGAGTATTTTTAAACATGAGTATCTGTACTTCTACTTGAGTAAAGGATGTGTGTACTTTTGCCCTCTCTGTTTGGCTGCACGGTTTCTCCCACTGCTGCCAGTAACCAGGGCTAACAATGAAACATTAATTGAATCCTACTCAGCATAATGAAGCCGTATTACGTTAATTACCTCTGCCTCTGTCAGAGTAATCAGATGCAGTGAGTGCAGCAGCCGGTGACCTTCCCCTCAGGTGTGACTTTCGGAGAACCCTCGGGATAACATTGCTGCCAAAAGCCTGTCCGGAGTTTCTTTTAATGTCTTCATCTCTTTTTCTGTCTTCCTGCCAGGTGTGGAAAAGCCTTTTTTTCTTCTGCCTCTGAGAGTGAACACAGGTCCCGACTGGAAAACATGCTGCTCCAAAAACAAGTTAAATTAAAGCTGCAAGCAGCGTTGAGCGGGTCTTCGACGCTCCGCAGGCTGTTGTCCGTACGTCGACGTCAGGCAGAGGTCTCGAGGACTCGGCCGTTGGCAAACGTGGGAAGTTTTAGGCCGATCGGACAATGTATTTAGGAGTTACAGAAGTATCATAAACATTGTGTTTGATGGCGAGTGATCAGTCGCCATGGCAACGGAATTTGATGACACCCCATAATACGCCTGGATGTGTTGAGGGCTGCATCGTTATCAAACCTGTGACGTTTTGGGCCGTTTGGAGCATGTTAACTGGAGTTATGAGAAAACCGTGTTTCACGGCGACCATGTTGTTACCATAGCAACGACATTTGACGAAATCTCAAAACTGACACATATATGTGTGTCGAGGGCTTGACGGTTAGCACACATGGGAAATTTGAACACTTTTTACCATTTACACAGGAGTTATAGCAATATCGTGCTTAACGGCGAGGGATGCGTTGCCATGGCAACAGCTTTTGAGGAAAACTCACTATTGTCATATTGATGTGTTGAGGGCCGGACCATTAACTGTCATCTGAAGTCTGGTGCAGTTTGGACCATTTTCCATCGAGTTATGACAACACTGTGTTTCATGGCGAGGGATCTGTCACCATGGCAACGGCATATGATGACATCCCATAATTGGCGTAGAGCTGTTCAGGGCTAGGGTTAAGGACAAAGGAGCCTCATTCACTTTACATTGGGGTTGTTTGCGTGGTGCAGACACGTAAATATAGCAAAGTTTGTGACTCCACCACGCACTGCGGTGTTAAGGAGTCGTGGTGGAGTCACGCATTCTGGTGAGACCAGGTTGGTCTTGCCACATGGCCTTCCCTTGCATAATCTCAAATATTTTGTATTTGTATTTAAGCTACCAACGTGTAACAGAACCATGTCATGTTTGTTGTTCTCTGACACAAAACATTATGTTGAATCAGTCAAAAACAAGATCATTGCCATTGGCATGATGACTTCTGGTTTGGAACACAAAGTTCTGTAAGTAAGTTTCACTTCTTTCGGCTGCTAAACCTTAACTTGTTTTTCACTTATCATCTTGTGTAATCTTTATCTTGTGTTATTTCAAGCTTTTAATTTAGATTGACATGTATGGTATGGGTGTTAGTGTCCCAACAATTCTGTATCTTGTGTAAGTGTATCTGATTATTGCAACACAGCAGCTGCAAGAGAACTATCGATTTTTAGCCGTGTGATTCCATGGATTGTTTATTTTGTTATAACAAAGGTCAAATGTTTCTCAGCAGAAAGTTAACCATCCAGTTCAGCAGTTGATATGGGAGCACCAAAAACTGAAGTTCAGGAAAGAGCCAACGCAAAATACTTCTCCGCTCATGTCTTCTGCTTTAATTCCCCACAGCTTCCAATAAATAGTTTAAAAAGTTGTTTAGAATGAGTATGATGCTTTAAACCAAAGTGTTAATGACTGAAAACCCTGGTTAACATTCAGTCATGTGATTTTTTTTTTAAAACAAACAGTTATCAGAATCAGAATCAGAATATAATTATCATACCAGTATATGCACTTGGCTACCAAAACATGAATAGAGTGTGGTTAAAGTATGTGTGTGATGTCATGTCAATAACAACAGAGTGAAAAGGGTCAGGGTTGGGACAAATGTAATTTCCCCTTGTGGATTTATAAAGTATTACTTAAATCTTTAGTCTTAATCCTAAACAATTGAAAACTCTTTGCTAAGGAAAGGTAGGGAAAGCTTGTGTTCAAATATTCAAAAAGGTCAAGGAGAAAAATGAGCCATCACAATACTGCAGATAGCTGCATGTCCAAAGAAAGTTGCCATTGAACAAAAAGTAAATAAATAATTAAATTACGATGGTTTGTGTAGTTATAGTACTCAGATCCTTGACTTACTGTGATTAAAAGTATCAAACATCAATGCAAAGATACTTTTTTTTAATGAGTAATATGAGCAATTATTTCCTGTGTTCAAAATCCTACTTAAGTAAAAGTACAGGAGTCTTCATAAAGTATCATATGCTGTCTTGTACCTTGGTGGTACTACAGAATATGTGTTGTGTTTCTATTTGAATCTCTTTTTATATCCAAATCTTCTATGTACATAAATGTTTTTTTCTGTCTTTGTGAAGAAGTTTGGTCCAAAACCTGTTTGTTTTTGTGTGCTGTATGCAAACATAAAAAGGGGAAACTAACATCACCCTTTTCAAAGTTAGATCTAAACATCAGAGCCCGCAGCCCGGTTTAAGAGGGCTGTGACGTCAGCGGCCCATCTTTGGTTGCGTTTCCACTTGGCCTAGTACCGGCCGGCGGGTCCTAATTCACAGTTTTTCTGGCCTCATAAAATCGTGGGGCCAGGGCCAGAGACAACGAGGCTGAGTCGGGCTGAGTATGCTAAACTAGAGAGAGCGTCGCTGGCAAGGGGGCAACAACTACAACAAGATGGACATATTTGACCGTGATTTAATTGTAATACACGTTTCAAAATGATGCCGAAGTAACAACATACTGATACCGGTTAGTAAAAACCATGAATTAATGCTTTGTCAAGTCTGCAGACAGACGGCAGGGGAAAAACCTTTTAAAATGCTTGTTTTCTAAATGGAGATTGGCTAAGCTAACGCAGTATATGCCCCGACCGTCCACACTCACAACAACGGCCTATACAGACATAAATAAAGCAGCGACTGTATTCACCATGACACAGGCAGTCTGTGGTTTGTACTTGTTTAACTTTTGTCTAGTTTCTGAACAGATATGAGGAGCTGTGAGCTCTGAGTGCTAACAGCTAACGGCTGTGTTGTTTTTCTGGGGTCCTCTGAAGATCACGTCACGGCTCCGCCTACACTGCGTTACTATAGATACTGCCCCAGTTCCTAAACTGTAATGGAAATGCGCCATAAAGTGAGCCAGTCCTAACGAGGCCCAGCCATACCGAGCGGGGCCGAGCGAGGCTGTGTAGTGGAAACGCGGCATTATATGACCTGCCCCTTTCTAAAAAAAACAAAAAAATAAATACAAATAGATGGTCTGCCCTTCATAATAAAAAAAAATGTTCACAGCCACACATAAGAGTACACCCTCATCTGAGTCCTACTGGAGAAGAAGGTCGAAAGCGGCGCCTAATAATAATAATAATAATAATAATAATAACAATTAAAGCTGCAAGCAGCGTTGAGCGGGTCTTCGACGCTCCGCAGGCTGTTGTCCGCACGTCGAGGTGTGTGTCTAGGTGTCTCGAGGACTCGAACGTTGGCAAACGTGGAAAGTTTCAGGCCGATCGGACAACGTACATGGGATTTACAGCAGTATCATAAACATTGTGTTTGATGGCGAGTGATCTGTCGCCATGGCAACGGCATTTGATGACACCCCATAATATGCCTAGATGTGTTGAGGGCTGCATCGTTATCAAACCTGTGAAGTTCTGGGCCGTTTGGACCATGTTAACTGGAGTTATGAGAAAACCGTGTTTCACGGCGACCATTTTGTTACCATGGTAACGGCATTTGACGAAATCTCAAAACTGACACATATATGTCTTTAGGGCTGTACCGTTAGCACACATGTAAAGTTTGAACACTTTTTTACCATTTACACAGGAGTTATAGCAATATCATGCTTAACGGCGAGGGATGCGTTGCCATGGCAACAGCTTTAGAGGAAAACTCACTATTGTCATATTGAGGTGTTGAGGGCCGGACTAGTAGCCATCATCTGAAGTCTGGTGCAGTTTGGATCATTTTCCATTGACTTAAGACCAGTGGCGTCGCCTGGCCTGGGCATCCGGGGCTTTAGCCCCGAATGTTTTTTCTCTAGCCCCGGACAATTCTCCCTCAATAATATAATACATTAACCGTGCTTTACGTGAACCTCATCATGACACAAGAGAGGACGGCAGCACTGTAATTTCCCGTGTTCAGTGAATGCAACAGAGGCATGACACCAGACCAATCAGAGAGTTGCATGGAAATAAACGTGTGCTTGTGTCATTCAAGCTCGGCTCTGTGTGTGTGTGGCAATAGCGCATTTAGTGTGATAGAGAGAGAGAGGGGGAGAGAGGGAGGGAGGGACCGGTGCCAGCATGGACCGTGTTGTTAGCATCTGGTTTGCTAGCTGCACTAATGGACATAAGGAGCTGTTTCCACAAGAAGCTGGAGGAGAGTCCTCTCCTCTCAGACTGAGAGACTCAGGTGAGCTAAAGGACTCTCTGAGTGTTTAGATACATAACTTTAGTCTAAGTTATCTCAGTGGGTCTCAAACGGTTTGGTCACAAATTATTCAAAAGATTATTTCTGCGGCACACCTTCATATGATCATTATAGTTATAAAAAAAATAAGAGAATAAAGGAAAAACAGTTATGAAATACTGCAGTATTCAGTAAAACAAGAATAGAGTTTAAAAGGGGAGTGATTAGTAAAATATCCATAAAGAAAAAGTAAATCTGTTTACAGTTCTGCTTCATATGGGTGTTGAGAGAGGTATCCATAGATCTCTTCATTTTGCTCTCAAAGTGCACCAGATTGATGCATTTAACTTCAATATTTAAAAAAAAATCTTCCCGGGGGAGCATCCCCCCGGACCCCCTAGTGGAGGTGAGCCCCACTCATAAAAAATACCACTTTACCCCTGCCTATATGCCGTGAGCTGATTATCGAGCCTTCATTGTAACAGTCGCGGGTGTACTGTGTGTGTGTGCGTGTGGGGAGTGTTGCAGTAGAATATTCCACTGTAGTGCCGCCGCAACTGTGGGCTAAGCCCCGAATATTTTCAGGTCCAGGCGACGCCCCTGCTTAAGACAACATTGTGTTTTTTGGCGAGGGATGCGTTGCCATGGAAACGGCATATGATGACATCCCATAATTGGCGTAGAGCTGTTCAGGGCCGGACCATTAGCCATCATCTGATGTCTGGTGCCGTTTGGACGTTTTTCCAGTGAGTTAGGACAACACAGTGTTTCATGGCGAGGGATCTGTCGCCATGGCTACGGCATATGATGACATCCCATAATTGGCGTAGAGCTGTTGAGGGCCGGACCATTAGCCATCATATGAAGTCTGGTGCAGTTTGGATCATTTTCCATTGACTTAAGATAACACTGTGTTTCATGGCGAGGGATGCGTTGCCATGGAAACGGCATACGGTGAGATCTCAGATTTCTCGTAGAGCTGTTGAGGGCCAGACCATTAGCTATCATCTTTGGAGTTACAGCGACACCGTGTTTTATGGCGAGGGATTCGTTGCCATGGTAACGCCATATTAAGTAACATAAAATTTGACGTAGAGCTGTTCAGGGCCGCAGTGTTAACCATCATGTGAAGTTTGGTGGCGTTGTGAGCATGTCAGTTTGAGTTATGACATCATCGTGTTCCATGGCGTTTGATGGGCCTAGCATCGAGCGAACGCGAACTTTGGCGCCAAATCACAGCTGCGCCGTGCGAAAGAAAAAAACTTCCTTGATAACTTTGAATTGCCCATGTCTGGAGATGCTACCCGACGAATTTCGAGTCGTACGGATAAAGTCCCTGGGAGAAGATAGATTTTCAAATTTTGCCAAATTCAAAATGGCCGACTTCCTGTACGTTATTTTTTACCCCTCCAAGAGGCTTTTTTGTTCGTCTCCGCACCCTAGATATGCGTAGCGAGTTTCGTTCGTTTACGTGAAAGTTAAAGTGGGGGGAGTTTACGTTAAAAACGGAAGTGGGCGTGGCCTACGCAATTTTTTACGCAAAGTTACGGAATCAATTACATATCGCAAGTTGCACCACTTCTGATGCACGTGCAAAATTTGGTGAGTTTTCACATGTGTTGCGGGGGTCAAAGGTTTATCGGTCGCTGCGCGACCGATTTCAATAGGGTCTTCGCCGACCTCGGTCTCAGACCCTAATAATAATGAAAACATGGTGTTTTCACGTGAAATAAGTACAAAAATCTGCCAATAGAAGAAGTGAAAATTAGCTTGGTAAGATTTCTTGAAGTAAGAAGGGATATTTAGATAAATCAGATCTTGTAATTAGCTGGAGATATCATTTTGAACTATATTTGACCAGAATCAGGAAATGTTGTGTTACAAAATAAGCCGCTAATACTCAAAAGTTTTCTGTTTGCTGATGTTAGTTGGTGATTTTCTATTAAATATGTAAAAAAAGATGTGTTTCATCTGAGATACAACTCAAAATCAGATGTTTTGACTGAACAAGATGAAGCATTGTCTAAAAACAAGACCTGATATCTCACTGCAGTGTTACTTCTGAAGTTATTGTGTCTTATATCAGGTGTAGAGACATATTCTGACTAGATATTAGACACATATACTTGGCAAGATTTTCATTTTTCGTAGTGTATCTGCCTGCTTAAAACCCAGTGTGTATGAACAAGGACCCCCGTCTCCCCTGAAAGAGAGCCTGATCCTCAGAGGAAGGTTAATGTGGAGCAACCATCCGTGCACTGTGATCCGTCCTCGGGGGTTCTCCTTTATGGTGACAGCAATAACTCATTTTGATACTTCTCATCACGACTCGGCTCTTCGGACAAGCGCCCCGACCGGTTAGAGGGCGTGTTCACATGCACAGAGACGCATGATGGATGAGGAAGGAGAGGAGGAAGAGGAGGAAGACTCAGGATCTGTCTGCTTCATCAGAGGGGGTTGACAGAGTTAGTTTCCATCCCTTGTTTATTACTTTACAAACGTTGCTCTGAAGTCTGCGACACAAACTGCCACAAAGTTACGTACAAAATCTACATTCACTACACAGTAAAAGCTGAAGGATTCATTTGTCAAGTTTTCGGGGAAACACATTTCTCTATATTTAGATTAGATTAGATTAGATTTTGAGGCCCAGAGGTCAAAGTCGATGTCACAAAACAGGTTTCTTTTGGAAATAACGAAGAATTGAAATGCTAATTATGAAATGTGGTGAAACTTTGCACAAACATGAAAGTTAGCTGCAACCAAAATAAAACTAAATGTCATTATTTTCTGTTTTCTAAATGCTAGGAGGATTGTTCAACAGTATGAGTCGCGTCAGAGATTTGCAACAACATGTGTTGTGATGCATTTTTATTATTTGTGCAGAAAACTGCAAAAATTGCATGCATTAGCTCCATTGGACACACTTAGGAAAACTGTCTCAATCTGGTGGAAATGATATCATCAGTAAAGCTGATATAATACAAAGCAGGATGTTATGGTGTGACGCCCAGGGGATCAAAATATGTGGTTTTAATGGGAATCAATGGGGACATTTTTGTCTGTAAGGCCCTGACGTTATTTTGGACACTCACTTGATTACACACATTTATAGGAGCTGAGTTTAAGTATATCTTTTTGCCAAAACGTATGCCGTATACATTGAAAAGTGAAAAATGTGGCTAATGAAGCTCAATGGGTTAGGGAGACAGTGCCATGATGCCGTTAAATCATCTTAAAGCTAAGCAGAACCCCGGTGGTTGGTACCTAGAAAGGTTTGGCTTGTGAACAATGTGTGTCTTACTCTAATTGTATTCACATTTTACGGTTTGTAAACGACAGGATGTGAGCCTTTCTCCCCAGATGAGCTTCGGTAGAGAAAGAAAATAAAAGAAAGACAGACAACCCTTAAGAGGCCTGTCTCAGATTGACACCGGCAGGAGAAGCCTTATTGACTTCTACTGATGGTAAGTGCATTGAAGAAAGGAGCCATAAAGAACGGTGTGTAAAAGTCTCGACATGCAGACGAAGAGATAACAACAACTCTGCAAGCCTGGTGTATCTATCAGCTTTCATGCAGAGAAAAGCCTTCAGGGTTATTTTTAAATGAGTATTTAAAGTCGACAGCATGAAAGATGACTTCATGTAATCAGAGTTTTGACCTGTAGTGGAGCCATTAGTGTTGGGAAGGTAAAACCATTTGGAAAAGACACTTTAAAGTCCAGTTTGCCCAAAGGCTTCTTGCGATTGAATTAACTTTTAGTAGTGAGAAGGTTTATAACTCCCTGCAACTCATCCTGTGGGCCGTTTCTTTAATAACAACTGAAAGAAAAGCAATCTTCTACAAGTGTAAGGCTTGGTTACTGACGGACATAATGGGGGTAATATATGCACCATATTCCAACTCATTGAATCTAAAAACATTGGAAAATGAAGCACTATACAATTCGCTTTTTTTGCAGAAAGAAAGCAAAAGCATCCTCTGGAGTCAGGGTACATCGGTATATAAAACACCTGAAGAAGAAGAAACCATTAATAAACAGATAAAGAAAATACCCTAAAAAATCAATCTGGGACTTTCGCCCAAAGTGATGCTTTTCTTTGAAAGGTAAACTGTACTTTATGATCCCTCCACGGACACATTAGTAAAAGGACCTAAGGTAGGAATCAACTCCTTGGCCATCAACCCACCTTTACCCCACTTTATGTGCTATAATATAGATACCGTTATACTGCCTAGCCCCCAAACTGGCTGTGGGATCATTTGATTAAACATATCATTCGATGAAATGTCTTATCATGTTAGTTGTTGTTGTTTACATACATTTAAATCAAGCTGAAACTTCTGGGTGAGAAAAGTTACGTTTCTTAAACCTGCATTCTCTTGAATTTCCAGCAGGGGGCGACATCTCTGGTTCAAAAATAAGTGTATAGAAGTCTATGAGAAAATGTTCCTACTTCTCTCAGTTGATCAGTAAACATTTTCCTGATGAGTTTATTGTCTCTATCTGTAGTGTCAAGTCTGATCAATACAGCATGATGTTCATTCAGTAAATTAGGGTCCCATTTGGAGTGAAATAGATGATTAAAAATAATAGTTTGCTTAGGATTGGGGTACATTTGAACCTTTTACAGTGTGTTTACACTTCTTGAGAGTTCATTGTAACCTTTTGGTTGCCTGAAAATGTATAATTTAGTTTCATGATGATTTTTTGAAATGTTTTATTACAGTATGTCTTGTCTTGTTTTACTTCCTGTCTTTTTTGCCCTGCTTCCTTTCACCTGTGTGATTGTCTGATTGTGTTCACTTGTGTCTTTTTCCAGCTGTGTCTTGTCTCTGTGATTAGTCTTGTAAGTATGTATAACTTCTCATTTTATACTTACCGGTTTCTGGTCCATTCAGCTCCACTACCTCTGACATGTCAGTGTTCAGTTGTACTTCAACCCACAATTGTATGTCACTTCTGGTTTCAAAACAAACAAATCACACTCAGGCTTCAATGTGGATGGTGTTACAAGGACCACGTCCACTTCCTATATATTCAGTGTAAGGTTGACATGCAGCACATCGGACACTTAGTCCTCAGTCCATTACGCCGGTTTGGGTCAATCACTGAGTCCTCTTCCAGGGGATCACCCACCGTCAAGGACAGTATTAAAGATCAGCACCAGTGACCTCTTTCAATTAAAATGAGCTTCCAGAGAGCGTGCATCAAAAACCTTGACATGAGCCGCAGTTAGCATTATCTTTAAAGTCCAATATGTGCAACCTTGAAGGACTCGAGCGAGAGGAAATGATATCGTATGATTGAACATCTCAAATGTGTACGTCAGGTTGGATGACTTGACGAATTGGTTGATGCAAATAGCCAAGGTTATCTCTCACACACACACACACACACACACACACACACACACACACACACACACACACACACACACACACACACTCAGAGATTTGGATGTCAGTACTTTTACAGCTCAGAAACGTCTCGTTGTTGCTCAATCTGCCCGGTGTGACACGTCAGCGAGTAAACATCGAGGAAACCACACCTGCTGCACGCTGACCTCGACTCAGACAACGTACGTCCACACACACTAATAGTTCCCCCTATTTGTCAGCAGCACGACACATAATGCAGAGACATAAATCAACTAAATTAAGCACGGCTGAAGCGTGAGCATGAAAAATGAACCCAGGTGAGGAAAACACATTTTAAAAAAGACCTTCGAGCTGTTGAGTCTTTTTACTTTGTCATTTAACTTAACCCCTTTTATTTTGGGTCATTGGACAGTCCCCCGAAAGGCTCTGTAATTAAACATTGCATCACGTTAGCTGTTCATATTACTCATTATCGGTGTAAAAGGCTCATCAGTGATTTGCACTTTTCTTCAGTTCAAGATGAGCTAACTGCACAGATGGAAACACGGTCAGCATTACACGGCGATTTAAATAGTCCTCCCTCTTCTTTTTTCATTTTCATTTGTGAGAGGAGGAAGAATTTCCCATCACGATATCCCTCCCAGGAGAAGTTTTGGTTTCCTGTCCGAATGATTAATCTTTTACATTATTTTACAGAAGGGCTCATAACACCGCAACACTACCTGTGGACCCAATTACAAAACTGACAACAGTATCAATGCAACTCTGTGACTTATGGCGACATGAACGCGGCTACCTTCGTGCTACATCGGCACAAATGATTTGCAGTGATCACCTGCATAAATTAGGCCTTACTGTATGTTGGTAACACTTGTTCTGTTAACGATGCAAAACAGTGGAAACGCTAATGCAATCAGACGTGTGGAAATGTAGCTTTTAATGGGAAATCTGCATTAGTTTCCAGGATAGATAACTCTGCAGAAGTCTTGATATTATCTCATTTTCAACCCTTTTCCAGCTCGATGCTACATTACATGTCACTTGTTAGATGCTTTTATCCAAAGCGACTTACATACTCAGTACTGTGGGCAATCCCCACAGGAGCACTTTGGGGTGAAGTGTCTCAGGGACACAACGACATGCAGTGGGACTCGAACTTGCTATCCTCTGATTCGAAGACCAGCGCACTAATCCACTGCGCCACACGCCTACATGACTTGCATTGAAGTGAATCTATATCAAATAAAATCAGCAAGGACTTGTAATTATTATAGTTTATTAACATACAATTAATACATTCTTCTCAAAGCCAACAGACTCCTTGGACAAAAACAGTCATTTTACTTTGTTGATCATCGTAAAACACATCCAAGCTAGACATAAACAAACAAAAAACTCATCTCCTGGCTATTTTAAGCTTGCTTTCCTCGTCACATACGTTCTGTTTTGGTGGAAAAACAGTATTAATGTGTTGTTTGTAACCAAGATAAGTGCTGCAGTGAAGCACACAGTATAAAAGCCTGTCTTCTGTGTTGTCTGGGACCTTTTTGAGTGTTGTGTTTTTGAGATAAAAATGGCCCTCGTCACATTCAGACTGCACTGAATGGAGCAGGTAATATTGCAGCTGCAGCGTGACTTCATTGCTATTCACACGGTGCGCTCTGTGCTCCTGTCTCTCATTTCAGAGAACAACACTCGGTGATCACTGCAACACCTGCCCTGATTACACACACGCCTCCTCTCAGAGGACACCTCCTGACAGTAGTAACGGGTCACATTGCCAACCTGGATGTTTCACAGCAATTAGAGCGAGTGCATTATATTCACATTATCATGCTGCCACAAGCACTTTTGGGTCAAGGTGCAGCGCTGAGCATCTTGTCCGCCCGGCGAGCATCATTCTCACGGATGAATGCTGATGAGTTTGGTGCGAACTTCTGAAATGTGGAGGTTAAACTGAGGCTGTGCTGCAAGGGAAGCAACCGTCTGTGTCTGCTAAACATTGAGAAAGAACAAGAGAGGTCGTCTCAGGATGCACTGGGAAAAATGCTGCTCCAAAAACAAGTAAATATATAATAAAAAACAAGGTTTTTACGCTTTTAATAAGTGAACAAATCTGCTAATGGAACAAGTACACAATGGCTGGTGAGATTTATTGAAGTAAAGATGGGATGATTAGATAAATGAGATCTTGTATTTAGCTTGGAAAACTTATTTTGAACTATTTTTGACCAGAATTAGAGAATTTGTAACAAAAATAGCCAGAAATGCTTAGATTTTTTCAGCTTTCTGATGTTAGTTAGTGGAGATTTTCCTATAAAATAAGATGTTTTTAAGAGACTTTGACTTAGAAAGATGCTTAAGATGCCTTGTCTAAAAACAAGACTTAAGTTATTAGGTTTTATATCAAGTGTAACGACATGTTCTGACTAGAAATTAGACAGATATACTTGCTCTATGGTGTGATCTTAAACACCCAAATGTGCCTTTTGTCTCTGCAGAATCACAAAGCCATTCACAAGCATCAGAAATTATTTATTGCATAGGTAACACTGCTGTTTAAAAGGTCCGCTGTCATGTCATATGCAAATACTCTGGTGCATGCACAAGATTGGAGAGATGCACACCAATAAGATGCACACCAATAACGTATGTAAGAAGAAGAAGAAGTAGCACCTAAGAGAAACATGTAAGACGTTTAGAAAGTGTGTCTAGTCTTAGCTGCAATCATGGGAATAATAGCATTTCTAAAACATCTTATGATGTTCGTGTTTCCTTGCGTTGGACGGACAATTGGTAGACTATGAAATGTTTATTTCCCACTTGTTCTCTTGTCTAAAAGTAAAGCAAAACCAAGACACCGTCCTAGTTAGTGATGTGTAGAAACTAAAAAGTCCATATATCCGCTCATGAGTCAAGTGTCTCTGTCTTTCTTTCTTCCTCTCAGCCTGTAGTCATTTGCCAGCCTGGACTATCTCACTGACAATTGACCAGCACAGATCCCAATCAAAAAATAAAACACAGCGCCACCCGTTCAATAAGTGATCCGCGGGCCTGGATGTATTATGCAAACATTCCCAGCAGGTCATCAATCATGTGTCTCAGCAGAGATGTGGACTCCATTAAAAACACACAGCAGGCTTTATTTATATTTAAAGATTGTTTTGAAGGCATTGTTTCCTCGCTTTGATTGATGGCAGTGGGTGATTGTAAACAGAGGGAGATAGAGAGAGAGGAGGGGGGGTGACATATTGAGAAGGTCTTGTTGGGGTTGAATACGGATTAAGATGCACTGTGGTGTCGGACACACTGAGAGAGATAAGCCCCTCGGACATCCGGAGTCACTGTGTGTGTGTGTGTGTGTGTGTGCGTGCGTGCGTGCGTGCGTGCGTGCGTGCGTGCGTGCGTGCGTGCGTGCGTGCGTGTGTGTTTCGGAGGGTTGTTGGCGGCTGCAGAGGTGAACAGGTGTGTGTGGTGGGATGAATGGAGACATGACACAGATTAATGACCCGGCTCTGAAGGCCACGGCTGCCCAACTGTGGGCGGACCTTCACATGTCCAGAAGCTAAAAATAGACAAGGAGAATTAACAGACTGCTGCCTCTTTGTTGACAAAAAACACACCAGAACGTACAGATGTTGCACACACACACACACACACACACACACACACACACACACACACACACACACACACACACACACACACACACACACACACACACACACACACACACACACACACCACACACACACACACACACACACACCACACACACAGTCAGTCTTTTAAATGATGTTCCCATGTAATATACTGGTGCATTATGTTGCATTTGACCTTTTTTAACTCCTTTTCTTACTGTTTACTAGTTTATTCTGCAGATATGGATCATATTTTACAAGATAATTATATGTTTTGCTGTTGTGTATCTAAAAACAATCCACTTTTCATGAGTTTTTCACAAAAACAGCCGCGTTTTCAGCTCTGTGACGATGCATTTTCTAGATGATCCAAGAGGCTTTTGAAGACTTTATTCAGATTAAGGAGGAGACTTGTCTCAATGCCTGAAGGAACATGTCATCCTTCAGTTCATCAGAAGAATTTAAAATCAACACAAACACAAGTGGACAGAAAGGGCATGAAAAACTGTTTTAAAATAAATGTATTTGAGTAAAAATGTACAATATGTATACCTCTGATGTGTAGAGCGGGAGTTTAAACTAGCAGAACATGGACATACTGAAGTATAAGAACCTTCAATTTGTACTAAAGTACTTAGTTACATCCTCGAGTGCACATTAGTACGAGCTGTACTGATTCACTGCTCTCACATCCAGGCAGGGGCCTTCCTCAACTTAACATGTCATAGAATAAGAAAGGACACTATTGAAAACCACCATGAGCTGGCAGCAGAGAGAGAGAGGACACACACACACACACACACACACACACACACAATTTAACCTTGCCCACCCCCATGTCTTTCTTTCTTTCTTTCACAAGTATTCAAATCCATTGCGGCGTTCTATTAATAGAGGAGTCCCACATTGATTGAATGCTTATTATTGTAATGTAAATCAATTTGACTTTTGCTCGCCCTCTTGCAGAAGCTCTCAGTAATCACACACACTGTTCCCTCTTCTCATCACCTCACATGTGTTTTACATGAGAGGAAACAGGATGTTAGGTTAAAAAACATCTTTTTAGACGCTTTTTCATGCTTCACCCGCCCCCCCCCCCCCCCCCTAATGCACGCTCTCCATATATTCAGGAGCTCAGTGTTGGTTCCTGTGTGTGATGAAGGCGTTATGAACAGATGATGGTGTCGCTCCTATCTGCTGACGAAGCTGTGGGTGCGAGTGTGTCGCCGTGTTGTTTGGATGATGGAGTGGACACGTTTTATGACAAATTGGAAAGGGGAAATACAGCAGGCAGTGACGGGATGAGGCACCAGGAGACGCTTTTTGGGACTGGGATTGATGGGAACATGCATCTTCACACGCAGGATTTTGTGTTTAAAACTCAGGGATGAGGCATCAGGAGAACTTTTTTGATTCAAGATTCAAGGCTTTTATTGACATTTGTACATAGAGTGTAGTTATATCAATTAACATCTGAGGTCACAAGCTCCTCCAACAGTGCAACACAATACAACAGATAAAATAGTGCAAGTAAATACAATAAAATATAATATAATAGTGCAGAATAGTCTGTATACAAGTAATTGGAATATTGATTTGCAAACAGATGAATGTTATGGATGTTCAGGTGATTAACAGTCTTATGGCCTGTGGGATGAAACTGTCCCTTATATATAAATATCATTTTGGGACTGGGATTGATGGGAACTCACAGAAGAAGAAGCTGGAGGTTATTTAGACTTTTTCTACATCTTCACACGTAGGATGTTGTGTTTAAAACTTCCTGCACGGTCTCCATTACAGCGTCAGCGTGCGGGACACTTTCTGATAAACACAGACAGCAAAGGTTAATGGAGCAAACAGCTGATTCAATCACTGTCTCTCCACACTGTTCCTGCAGCACCATGCTACAATTTGGGTCGCTATGGCAACATCCCACACAAGCAAACATGCCCACAGTGTACACAGGAATTTAAAAAATAAATAAAAGTAAATCCTTGCACAACCTCATCTCTATGAACACTTGTGAGGAAACAAAGACATTTCACCTGCAGAGCAACAGCACATTTCAAGAGCTGCAGGGAAATGAACTTCTTTGGAGTCATTTTTTGATGCAGAAATGTCAGAAAATGCAGTTCTCAGACTCTCAAATGTGAAGATTTGATGCTTTTCTCGGTTGTATATCACGTTATAGTCAATATATTTGAGTTGTGCACCAACAGAAGACACTTAAAGACAGTAATAAGAAAAAGAAAACAGATATTGTTGTACATTGTGTGCATTAATGTAATGCATAGAGTCTATGATGTAATCACGTTATAGTCAATATATTTGAATTGTGCACCGACAGAAGACACTTTGGACACTTTTCATTAATTTCTGACATTTTACAAGCCCAACAATTTATGGATTGATGCAGAAATGATTAGTTGCAGGCCTACACATTTCTTTATGTAAAGTTGGTAATTACAGAAGCTGCTGGCTGGAGTTATTCCGCCCACGTGAGCTTCAGTTCCTCGTGCATGCAGGTGGTGTTTTAGCTGGAAGCATCTCCTGCACAACACATGACATAACTCTACACACACTGTGCTCTGCAGATTATTTAGTACCAGCATACCTCACACACCATGACTCACAGGAGGGCTGATTGGCTGCCAGTTTGATCATAAGCAATGGCCGGGGACACAGTCAATCGCCCCTCATCATTCCTCTGTAGCACCAGCAATTAACGGCTGTGTCATCTCTGTCCCGTCGTTAATTTAATCTGTCAATTAGCAGTCAGGGAGATGCTTTACCAACCCTCAGTGCTGTCAAGAAATGCCATTAATGTTGGGGGAAAAATCTAACTTTAATACATTTTTTTATTGAGTAGTTTTATTCAAATAGTTTTTTTACTTGTGCGCTCCAGACTGATGATACTTTCTTACAACTGTGCATATAATGAGGAAGTCGAATAATAATAAAAGAATACAAGAAAGAATGAACCAATACAATCAATATTTAAATACAGCAAAAGTAAAAAAAGTACATTTACATAATACAAAACAAAGTAAAAAGTGCCCAAATGAGTGATAAACCTGCAAAATCTGCAAATGATGTTGGAGGAAATCTCAGTTGTTGCTGCTTAGATGCATTTAAGCCTCTTGCTAAATCACATGTGCATGGCAGAGAGGTTGAGGCAGCAACACAGCGCTGCAGTCACTTTCAAATAATTCATCAAGTCCATATGTTGCAGCCATAAATATACCATAAGAGTTATCTGCATATATCTGCAGATCCCCATGTGACATCTGGACAGAGCCAAAGCCTTTGACCTTCAAACACACACACACACACACACACACACACACACACACACACACAGACACACACACGCACGCACGCACACGCACGCACGCACGCACGCACGCACGCACGCACACACACACACACACACACACAGTCAGGACCTCCGTGCACACACAGGCTCCGGTGAGTCAATGCTGCATTATTGATCCCTTGTCACTGGAAGGAAGGAACATGGCAAGAAAATCAATTACACATGCAGTGTATAATCACATTTCTGCCAAAGAAATGCTTTGCTAAGGGGAAATGTGCACACACACACACACACACACACACACACACTGAGAGCAAATATAATTTCTGTATTGAACACATGAACCGAGAGGCAGTGCAGGTAACCATAATGACAGATACATCATTTAATATCTAGATTTATTGATTTGAGAGCAGGGAGTGGGAGATCAATATGTATTTATAGCTAATAGATATGACTCCAGTAAAGTAGATTATTATTGCTCTGTCAAAGTGGTCAGGAGCCTCCTGTTGGATCATGTTACCTGTGGGTCAGGTGAGCATCTCATGTGATGCTTACTGTAGCTGTTGTTGCACGTAATTAGTGGCAACACAGAGTGTGAGGAAGAGGAGGATGAGGAGGAGGAGGAGGAGGAGGAGGGTGTTTCTCTCACAGTAAAATCATTTATCTGTATTTAGAGTTTCTTTAAAACGCTGCAGGCTTTTTAGTGCATTTACACTTCATGGCCATTTCACTAAAAGTCGCCTTTGGCAAAGTGTGCATCTCATTTGCTGCCAACTCTTCAAACCCAGGCTTTACGAAGCTTTCTAAGATATGAGATCAAGTTATGTGTTTTTTGTAAATTGTGTAACTTTTTTGATCATAATTCTTTTTTTATCTTGAATTTGTTCAAGTCAAAGTCAACTTTATTGTCAATCTTTCAGTTTGTTTGTGTACTGTACAGACAGAGAGATCGAAATACCGTTTCCCACAATCCCAAATATGTATATACAGTCTAGGACACATGTGTACATGTGCACACATTAAGACCTAAATAAAAACACAACAATCAATATATACAAAATAACAGTCACTTCAATATTTTGAGAATGTATATTAGAGCAAGATTGTCCATAGAATGTGCAAAATAAATATTAGTGCAAGCTATTTACATTAAGCTGTCTTTGGCTCTTTTCTGCTGTAACAATGTGCATTTCCTCTGATTCTAATAATGGCACGTTTTGTGTGAGTGTTTAAAACCTTTCTACGTTATCCTCTTATTTTATGTGGAAATGTGACGATCTGGGTTCACCCGTTTGTCTTACGGAGTGTTAAGTGCAAAGAGAAATATTAGTGCAAGCTACTTAGGTAACATGAAGCTGTCTTTGGCTCTTTTCTACTGTAACAATGTACATGTCCTCACTAATAAATGTATTCTGATTCTGATAATGGCACGTTCTGTGTGAGTGTTTAAAACCTTTCTACTTGATCCTCTTATTTGTTCCTATAATGTCGAAATATGATGATCTGGGTTCACTCGGATGTGTTACGGAGTGTAATGTGCTGTCCAGTTGCATTAGTGTTTTATTGGGAGGATGTGGCGCAGGGTGCTCCTCCTCGTGTAGTGTGCAGCGGGACACTCTGCAGATTATCCCGTTCCTTCCACTCTCCTTTTACGCGTCTGCAGCAGAGTGATTCAGACCCTCCGGATGTAGGAACAGGCAGGACTGCTTCCACAGATGGAGAAACCACGCCGGTTCTGTCGCTGTGGACATCAGTAGAGGAAGATATTCACGGTTTTCTTTCTCCTCGTCTCTTTTCGACTCGTTTTTCATCAAATATGTGGGACGCGCGTTCTCTGCGAGGCGTCCGCGGACTGCTCTCCTCCTCAGTGGCCGCTTGACCAGAGGGGGATCCCGGCTCCCTTTCAACCCTCTACTCCCCCAAGGAACAAGAGGAGTTTGCATGCAAAAGGTGGTTTATCTCGGCAAGGTGAGAGAAACTGTTTTTCTGTGTCAGTTTCTGGACACTTTGAACACACACACCATGTGGCAGATCTCACGCGTTGCGGGTGCAGCTTGTTTTAAGACTGATCACCATACGGGGTTGGATTTATTTAAAAAAACTACAACAGAAATCGCGTAACAGGTCTGCAAGGCTTTCAGATTTATAGGACTGCAGAACAAGTTAGGAGGAATGGATTACTAATGCGATGCAGCTTTAAATCCAACACACTCCTACTCACTCTGTCCCATTTGCATAGTGAAATAGTCTCTGTAGTGGCCAGTGTTTGCTACAGAGAATCAGGCAAAGTAAAAACTGTTGCATTCAAGAAAATCCTCTTATCTTCAGTGAACTATGATGTTAAGCCTTGCTTCTAATTAAAATGGTAACCTGCCACAATAAATGATTAAAGACTCCAATATGTGCAACTTTTTATATCATTTTGAGGACTTATCCAAGAGCAAAGGGCATATCAATCATTCAGTTCAAATTAAAAATCCTTCACAGTGGCTTTTTTTTATGTGCAAGAGGTTACATTTGTCAGAAAATGTGATTAAAATGACCTAAAATGTATTCATTTAATCAAATAATAAGAACACTTGAATGCATTTTGAGGTTTATTTTGGTTCATTTGCTTCCTGAGTCCTTCTCTGAGCGATGGGACTGCATAGAGAGCAGGTTTCCCATCGCTTCACTACACAGCAGTGCAGTGCAAAGCAAAGCAGCCATATTGACTGTTAAAACTAAATCATTGATTGTGCCTAACACCTCCCTGCGATGAAATGATCAATGACGCTGTGCGGCTGTTACTGTTTATGACTGACAATGTTAAGTAACAGGTGTGTCCGGAAAGTGATGATATCTAGCCGCCTTGAAAAATGCTGAACACTGCAAAATGTTAATCTCATAAACTGTCTCTTTGTTTCCTCAGCCATGGAGGGACTTCCCTAAAGAGGATCCAACAGAAATCAACATTCTTGGGACTTTTTTATTGTTTAGTTTTTTTAGAGTAACATCTCCCCCTTTTCCATCACCATGGCTGAGAAGATTGGACAAGGGTTGAAGTCCTCGAGCATCAGGTCCAACTCTTCTCTTCCCCCCGAGCCCATCGATATCGTCCGTATCAAAGCAAGGTCTCGCAGAGTTCGCCTCAACGTCGGGGGGCTGAATCACGAGGTCTTATGGCGAACTCTGGACCGATTACCCAGGACTCGCCTCGGGAAACTTCGAGACTGCAACACCCACGACTCCCTGATGGAGGTGTGCGACGACTACAGCCTCAACGAGAATGAGTACTTCTTCGACCGCCACCCGGGAGCTTTCACCTCCATCCTGAACTTCTACCGCACGGGGAAACTGCACATGATGGAGGAGATGTGCGCCCTTTCCTTCGGCCAGGAGTTGGACTACTGGGGGATTGACGAGATCTACCTGGAGTCCTGCTGCCAGGCGCGATACCACCAGAAGAAGGAGCAGATGAACGAGGAGCTTCGCAGGGAGGCGGAGACGATGAGAGATAGAGAGGGCGAGATAGAGTTTGATAACACCTGCTGCCCCGACAAGAGGAAGAAACTGTGGGATCTCCTGGAGAAACCCAGCTCCTCTGTGGCTGCCAAGGTAAGAAACCGAGACAGGAAGTGTGATCACGCGCCGCCCCCATCTCACATTCCCCGAGCCCGGATCATAACACATTACAAGCACACCTATTAAAGGCCTGTACTCCCACCTGTAAGAGATATCCATGGGTTCATGCGTTTGAATGTTAAACAGGCGTGCACTGTACGCTCATCTGAGGCCATCTGTCTGACTATGTCTTCTTAATAGCAACAGTTGATGGATTAAAATAGAGAAAGCTGCAGTCTTTGGGTTCCTGTGTGTGTGTCGTAATAGCAGAGAATGAAGTAGATGTGAAATCACGGTGAAGTCAAATGGAATCACTGCAGGAGCTAGATTTAGACTCGATTTGTTTTGACAGAAGTTATTGGCTGTGTCAGCTTTCTTTGCCGGGATGAAATATGTCGATGTTCACCAGTTAAGCCTCTTTTCTCGTGCAGTGGAATTACATGTCAGTGTTGAGCTGTTTTCTCATGAAACGTGGACAATAACCGGGGGGTTTTCTCTCACACGTAGTACACAACAGCAGATAGACTTACTGGAAATATGATTGGTTCAGATGAGGTGTGGTGCTTGGGCAAAAAAGCCATGACACGGATTTCACCTGTGTTAAAGAACCGGTTGTTAATTTGGTTTTAAACAACAGAGTCTCTTTCTGTTACTTGATTTTGCTGCAAGGATTTGGACAGAAGTTGTTGAATCTCCAGGTGTTTTTGTCTAAATGTCCCTTCTTCTTCAACCCCTGGATATTTGTTTTCTTTTGGCTTCACATTAGCTGCGGTAGAAACCTTATCAAAGACTTGCAGTTGCTTGCAGTGAATTCTCCGTACTCTTTTCACACATTGGACGTCTCACAGCCTTTGTACTCGGGAGCTTTCCTATAAAATCTGTCTGAGGTACAATCCAAATTATTCTGGCATTTGCGTTTTCTTATTAATGCATAGATATTTCCCAGATTGCTGTGCATGAGTGTCAGTGAAATGATTGGATGATGACGTGTTTTGCAGGTGCATCAATGAAAACGGTTGGTTCTGGTTTTAGTACATGACGGCTGGTCAGCATTGTCCAGTATGTCCTGGTGATGACATCTATATAACTCCTCCTCCTCTTCCTCCTCCTCCTCTTCTTCATCCCAACCCCCCACTCTGAATCCTCAATTAGTGCGTCAACCTTTACGAAATCCAATCACTGGTAATTTAGCTTTCCTCTCCTCTCCAGTGTCCTGGTCTCATCATCGATGCAGTGCAGGGATTATATTCCCAGTCAGAGGGTCATAAACACAGGGTCCAGTGTGTGTGTGTGTGTGTGTGTGTGTGTGTGTGTGTGTGTGTGTGTGTGTGTGTGTGTGTGTGTGTGTGTGTGTGTGTGTGTGTGTGTGTGTGTGTGTGTGTGTGTGTGTGTGTGTGTGTGTGTGTGTGTGTGTGTGTGTGTGTGTGTGTGTGTGTGTGTGTGTGTGACTGTTGTGCTGCTGTACATGTGTTGCATTGTTTCGGCTGGTTTGGAAATCCTTCAAGATTTAATTTCAGACCTCTGGAGCCTTGTGCTAAATTTACAGCGTGGTAGTCAGCTTTCAAAATGACAAATATATTGTAATGACTCTGACAACATATGGTTCAGATGGAGGAATAACAACTAATTTAGTAATTTATGACTTGTTTTAGAAATGTTTCATGCTAAAAAAGTCATAAAATGCCGTTTTTAGCCTCTCTAAAATGGAGATTTCACACTTTCCTTGGGTAAATATATCTGGGGTTTGGATTGACAGAAAGACATCCCTTAGGACTTGGATATTTTTGACTATTATCTAACTTTTTTTACGCTTAAAAAGACTAATCAATAACAGGAGTGAGTTGCAGTTCTGATGATATGCCACTCTTCTCCTCCTCCCTGTGTTAATCCTGGCTTGTTTACACTAAATCAACGAGTGATTTGTGATTGACAAGAACCCCGCCTCAGCGTAATAATTTCATCCCGCCTCCAGCTAGGCGAGAATCAATTTGAAAGAGGCCACCGATATCTGAATTAAGTCAAACTGGGTGACAGCAGCACGGTAATTTGACACGCCGTGTGATATCTGAAGTGATTTACCTCCGATCATCCTCCATTACTGCTGACCAGAGGTGGGAAACAATACATTATCCAGATGAAGTATCGAACAGATCGCTCTCCGATGGTGGGAAGTAGTGGAGTACAAATACTTTGTTACTGTACTTAAGTACATTTTTCTGGTATCAGTACTTTACTCCACTACTTATTTTTCTGACCACTTACATTACATTTTGAACACAAATACCTGTACTTTCTACTTCTTACATGTTGAACACAAATACCTGTACTTTCTACTTCTTACATGTTGAACACAAATACCTGTACTTTCTACTTCTTACATGTTGAACACAAATACCTGTACTTTCTACTTCTTACATTTTGAACACAAATACCTGTACTTTCTACTTCTTACATGTTGAACACAAATACCTGTACTTTCTACTTCTCACATGTTGAACACAAATACCTGTACTTTCTACTTCTCACATGTTGAACACAAATACCTGTACTTTCTACTTCTCACATGTTGAACACAAATACCTGTACTTTCTACTTCTTACATGTTGAACACTAATACCTGTACTTTCTACTTCTCTCATTTCCCAAACAGGCTGGTTCCTTTAGTTTGAATGTGTGTTTGGTGGCGTGATCATTATTATTTAGAGTCATTGCGTGCCTATTGATTTGAACACGATCCGTGTATCCATCATTTCCTGGTCTTCTCTAAAGAAGAGGGACCAATGAAAACGTTGTCATGTTGCCGTTGTTCAGCATGGAAACATTCATTAGCTAACAATGACATTATTGTTCTATTAATATAAAGGGAGGTCAGGTACTCTTTAAAACAGCTGCTAGTTATGGGTACTTTTTACTGAAGTACATTTCAAAGCCTCTTTACTTTTACTTGAGTAAAGAAATGTAGTCAGTACTTCTAATTTTACCAGAGTATTTCTAAACACGAGTATCTGTACTTCTACTTGAGTAAAGTGTGTGTACTTTTGCCATCTCTGCTGCTGACCTGTTCACTTTGGTTTTGGGGGAAGCCTGTGAAACCTTAAAGGGAAATCCCACCCTAATTCACATTGACGTTTTGCTGAGTGCTCGACGAGGAGAACTTGGAAGTGACTTCATGTCCAAGCCCTCTGAACGCACCGAGGTTATCCACAGCTGAGAGAACATTTGGAAATAGACTGCCGGGGCCCATCTGCTGTCAAATAGCAGCTCCTCGAGGTCAGGGAAGCCTACTGTATAATGGGGGCACTGAGAACCCTTGAAAGCCCTTGACCAAAAATAAAATGCCATTACTAGTCTGGAACACAGCAGTGCGCTTTCATTCAAAGCAACCTGAGCCCTTTGTGCAATGCAATCACTGCCTCTCTGCTGCAATCAGATATAACAGCCAGTTATTCAGCTCTGGAGCACCTATGGCGCTCTCTGCCCTCAAAAGAAATGTTAAGCACAAGAGCTCTGACATTTCTTTCTCAAGGGTCAATCAAGCTACCTTTACAATCATCAGTAATAACGCTAGTGCACGCTTTGGGAGTTCTGAGAAGACCTCACGCAACGGAGAGAAAATAGGGCGGAAACTAGACATTTCTTCCTCAGATTAACGGTTTATAAAATGTCCGGAAACGGTGAAAAATGTCCGTCCAAGTTTCATCAAAATCCACGGCTTTAAATGTCCTTATTTGTCGGATAAGATTAAAAACAGATTTCCATGAAAAATAACTTTGAATGAAAAATCTAAAGTGAGGTAAGAGAGAGATGAAAACAGGGGCTTTGTGTTTTATCCATGCATCCAGAATCATTAAATAAACTGCATTGAGTCAAACGAGGCGGATTTATCGGACATTTTGAGCTTCTTTGGTCGTTATTTGATTCCTCTCAGACACTAAGATAAAATAAGAAGTATTTATTGATCGCAATTTGGGAATGTGTTGTGTTGCAGCAGCAGAAAAAGGCATGGCATTGTACAATAACAAATTAAAAGACTAGAAATAAACAAGAAAGTAGAAAATATACATGTTGAATTACAAATGCACTTTCACAAAATATAAAGCAAGTTATTATATATGCATGTGAGGGATGGAATATTAAATATTAAATTGAATACAAATGTCCAAGAGAAGCTATGGAGCAGAGATTTGTTATACAACGTTCTCAAAGGCTTTAAATGTCCTTATTTGTCGGATAAGATCAAAACATATTTGCATGAAAAATTACTTTTAATGAAAAATCTAAAGGGAGGTAAGAGAGAAAAAGGTGAGGAAGGGGGGGAGAGAGGATGATGTAAGAGTTCCAGTCATGAAAGTCACGCCTCAGGATGCTGAGCTGGATCTCTGCAAACCTTTCCCCATGAATAATGAATGAAATGGTCATAATAAAAAGGACACGGGCTAATGCAAGGCTTCTCTGTGTTAGTGTGGACTCTGGGTTGAGTGTGGTTATTAAGTCATACTTGAGTCATAGGTGCGTAGAGGCAGTAAAAGACTTGGAGCCTCTTGACTTAAAGGTCACCTTTTATGCAAAATCCACTTCCTCATGTCTCTTCTACATCAACATGTGTCCCCTCTTCTTCATGTCTCTTCTACATCAACATTTGTCCCCTCTTCTTCACGTCTCTTCTACATCAACATGTGTCCCCTCTTCTTCATGTCTCTTCTACATCAACATGTGTCCCCTCTTCTTCATGTCTCCTCTACATCAACATGTGTCCCCTCTTCTTCATGTCTCTTCTACATCAACATGTGTCCCCTCTTCTTCATGTCTCTTCTTCATCAACATGTGTCCCCTCTTCTTCATGTCTCTTCTACATCAACATTTGTCCCCTCTTCTTCATGTCTCTTCTACATCAACATGTGTCCCCTCTTCTTCATGTCTCTTCTTCATCAACATGTGTCCCCTCTTCTTCATGTCTCTTCTTCATCAACATGTGTCCCCTCTTCTTCATGTCTCTTCTACATCAACATTTGTCCCCTCTTCTTCATGTCTCTTCTACATCAACATGTGTCCCCTCTTCTTCATGTCTCTTCTTCATCAACATGTGTCCCCTCTTCTTCATGTCTCTTCTACATCAACATTTGTCCCCTCTTCTTCATGTCTCTTCTACATCAACATGTGTCCCCTCTTCTTCATGTCTCCTCTACATCAACATGTGTCCCCTCTTCTTCATGTCTCTTCTACATCAACATGTGTCCCCTCTTCTTCATGTCTCTTCTACATCAACATGTGTCCCCTCTTCTTCATGTCTCTTCTACATCAACATGTGTCCCCTCTTCTTCATGTCTCTTCTACATCAACATGTGTCCCCTCTTCTTCATGTCTCTTCTACATCAGCATGTGTCCCCTCTTCTCCATGTCTCTTCTACATCAACATGTGTCCCCTCTTCTTCATGTCTCTTCTACATCAACATGTGTCCCCTCTTCTTCATGTCTCTTCTACATCAACATGTGTCCCCTCTTCTTCATGTCTCTTCTACATCAACATGTGTCCCCTCTTCTTCATGTCTCTTCTACATCAACATGTGTCCCCTCTTCTTCATGTCTCTTCTACATCAACATGTGTCCCCTCTTCTTCATGTCTCTTCTACATCAACATGTGTCCCCTCCCCTCTTCTTCATGTCTCTTCTTCATCAACATGTGTCCCCTCTGTGGAAAGAGACACTGAAAGTTTCAGGAACAAAGATTCTCTCTCTTTTTGTCCTGATCCATTTCTATAAAAACCTGTCTGAAAATGAGCGGATCAGATTTTGGCCACTTGATGATGTCATAATGATGTTTTGTCTTGTGTAACCATTAGCCAATCAGCAACCAAGGTAACCCCCCCCCCCCCTTATCACCTGAATCTCCTCCTAGAGCACCATTGAGTTATTTTTAACCAAATCTCTCTCAGAGGGGCGTGGGGAGGGGCTCCTTATATAGGGGTGTCAAACTCAAGGCCCGGGGGCCAAATCCGGCCCGTGACTTCATTTTATGTGGCCCACAAGAGCTTGGAAAGAATATAATATGTTTATTATACGGTTACTGTACATGCCGATTTACAGAAGCACGTTGCCCATAAACTACATGTCCCACAATGCATCTGAAATAAGACTTGTTTCTCAGAATCAGAATTTTTTTCTTCAAAATATTCCTTTTTTTTCAGAATCTGACTTTTATTTCAAAATGTCACTTATTTATTTTTTGGATTTTGACTTTTTTTCTCCAGAATTTGGCTTTTCTTTTTAAATCATTTTGTGACATTCTCACTGAAGAGACTTGCAATTATTTGCCCTAGACTTCTGCTTTCAGACGTAGTTAATTATGAAGTTATGACCCTATCTGATAATAATACAATGCAGAGGCAATAATATAATATAATACATTATTTTATATATATTAAATATTTATATATATATTTTTATATAGTCTTATATATAAAACCGGCCCTTTGAGTGCAACCATGATGCTAATGTGGCCCGAGATTAAATTGAGTTTGACCCCCCTGATCTAAAGTAACAGACAGAGAATCAGCACTTTGGAAACAGGGCTGAAACAGAGGGGATTATGGGATGCTGCAATGATCTGTTTGGTGTTTCAGCCAATCAGAGACAGGCTCTGGATATATCTGAGACCTGTGATATATTGATGAAAAACAGTATAATAGGGGACCTTTAAATGCACTAGTACTCACAACTCAAAGTGTAGGACTTCACTTGGAGTCGCTTGACTTAAAAATACTTCATTAAAATATGTCAAAGTGTGTCATGATTTCATAAATGTCCCTTTAGTTGCTCCATCAACTAATGCTATTAATTCCCCAGCATGACGTTGACACTTCTCTGCTCTCTTCTATGCTCTGTTGTGATTGGTCAACAGCTTAGAGATGTCCCGCCCCTTAGCCTATCAAGTACAATATGTTGAAGCGCTAGCCAATAGGAGTGTTCCATAGTGATGTCACAATGTTCTAGAAGTAAAAAAAGGAGTCCAATGGGTAACTAACTGTATGACACACTATATAACCCCTCGGCCCTCTTCCACCTAGCTTAGCACTTTTTTACTTTTGATATTATCTTTACTTGCTTGTAAAGCGATTTGAGCACCAGAAAAAGCGCTATATAAATAACATGTATTACTATTACTATTATTATTATTATTATTATTATTATTATTATTACTACAGGTAAGGGGAAATATGGCCTCTTTAGAGAACGAACGTCACTTTATTCAGCTCCAGTTGGAAGAAATGGCAACAAAGATATTTTTGTTCTTGTACAAAAACTCTCGTCAAAAAGCGAAATTCCACAAAGCTTTGGTTGAAATTGGGTTCTTTAGGACTCCAAACTAAATTCCTAGGGCTTAGTACTTTAGACTTGAGTGCAAAGACTTGCTCGTGACTTGCAGAACAAAGATGGGTCCCATTTCTTTTAGTGTGTGTCCGGATGTGATGCCTCTCCTCTGGGCTCTTGAGTGTAAACCTACAGGCGCTTGCAGTTGAAAACACTTAGTTGGATTTCCATCACTTTGAAAATACAACTACAAAAACAATTTTTCTTAAGTGCTACATCTCTGCTCTGCTCAGTTTATAGCCGCCGGTGAAGCGCCGTCATGTGCTCGAACATTATATAAGATTAGAGTGGCACTCTTGTTTATAGAATACAGGAGATGGATGCATTGTTTTGTAACTGTGGGCTATAATTTCTATTAATCCAGCAGAACGTGTCATCCTTGATATTGAGCCAGAAGGATTTGTGCTGGCCTGACCCTCTTGTGTTTACAATGAGTCACGGTGTAGTCGTACAGCAAATACACTTAGCACAAGTTCATAAAAGGAAGCCATATCCAAATTACTGTAGTGCTGTAAGGAGCTTGAATAACACAGGCTTCTGCTTTTGTATTTTCCTGTAAATGTGTAAACATCAGTGCTGAATAGACGGCTCTTTTGTGCACGTAATGTAGTCTGTAATGTGCTTTCTTTTCTGTGCTCAGATGAGATCAATATGCAGCGAGAGTGTAATAAATATCAGGACTTCCCCGCACAATTAGAGAGAGTTTCAACACATGAATCAGGCTGTGTGGTGGATACATATTATTTTTTGCAAGAGCAGCATATTTTTGTTTTGATTTGTGTCCATGCAAAGCTTCTAGATCAGAAACACCCCCTCCTTTTTATTCACTTTAGAGTCTGCTCGCTCTGGGAAAATAATGGCCGAGGATTCAGAGCATCTTAAAGAGATCAATGTTTCTACTCGCCAGACATTTCAAGTTGTGTTTTCTATGGGTCCTTCCCCCCCCCCCCCCCCCCCTGCATGTCCAGCCTGCTCCTAATGTGGAGGAGCACCATTACTCTGCCCTTTATCTAATAATCTAGTCTAGCTGGTGGGAATGTGGAGCTGTGGGCCTGCAGACTCGTGCTGTTTGTCCTCCTACGCTCAGAAGCAGCCAAACTCAGTCCACTGCAGACTCTGAGGATGATGATGAGGACACGATGGCATTAAACAGCTCTGTAACACACACTTTCACACAAAGGCATATCAAACTATTCTGTTTCCTTGATTACAGCCGATAAGGATGATGGGTTTTTAGTACGGTCTTGAGCAGAGGTGGGAAGTATTGGAGTACAAATACTTTGTTACTGTACTTAAGTACATGTTTCTGGTATCAGTACTTTACTCCACTACTTATTTTTCTGACGACTTCTTACATTTTGAACCCAAATACCTGTACTTTCTACTTCTTACATTTTGAACACAAATACCTGTACTTTCTACTTCTTACATGTTGAACCCAAATACCTGTACTTTCTACTTCTTACATGTTGAACTCAAATACCTGTACTTTCTACTTCTTACATGTTGAACCCAAATACCTGTACTTTCTACTTCTTACATGTTGAACACAAATACCTGTACTTTCTACTTCTCACATTTCCCAAACAGGCTGGTTCCTTTAGTTTGAATGTGTGTTTGGTGGCGTGATCATTATTATTTAGAGTCATTGCGTGCCTATTGATTTGAACACGATCCGTGTATCCATCATTTCCTGGTCTTCTCTAAAGAAGAGGGACCAATGGAAACGTTGTCATGTTGCCGTTGTTCAGCATGGAAACATTCATTAGCTAACAATGACATTATTGTTCTATTAATATAAAGGGAGGTCAGGTACTCTTTAAAACAGCTGCTAGTTATGGGTACTTTTTACTGAAGTACATTTCAAAGCCCTCTTTACTTTCACTTGAGTAAAGAAGTTTAGTCAGTACTTCTACTTTTACCAGAGTATTTTTAAACACGAGTATCTGTACTTCAACTTGAGTAAAGGATGTGTGTACTTTTGCCATCTCTGGTCTTGTGTTGTATTTTGCAAGGTTATGGGTTAGGGGTTTCATGAAACGTAAAAGGAGGATGTAACATGTGCCAAGGGAGAAATCATTACATGTTGGAGTGGATCCGAATCACTGACTAGATACAGGCATTATTTTCCACTTATGGAAACGCCTGCGCGGAGTTCTATGATCTCTCTGTGCTCTTCCAATTAATTTCAGCAGTAGTGACATTAATGCAAAGTTTTAAATGTAACAGGATGTGCAAACTAAAGCTTCCTGTTGTTTCATATCTCTGCAGACAGACACTAACTCGCCATCCTTTCAGGAAGCATTTGGCCTTGTGTGTGTGTGTGTGTGTATTGATGTCGTTTCTGAAAGTGTGAGAGTCAAAAACAAAGAGGCCTTTAGTCAGCGTTAAATCCAGACTCCTGCACGGCGTTCGCCCTCAGGTCAACTGTTTCATTATCATCCTTTCATCTGTGCATGGATTGTGGTCCGTCTTCAGGAGGATAGATCGATGCGCATTGGCATTTTATGGAAGAGATGTTCTCAGTCTTCGCTTATTTAGTGAAAAGTTGCCCAGTGCACGCTGACATTGATGGATGAAATCAGATTCTGGGGTTTGTGGGTCGTGAGCCTGTCTCGCACTGCAAAAATGTAAAATCTTGCCAAGTATATTTGTCTAATATCTAGTATGTCGTTACACTTGATACAGTATAAGACTTAATAAGTTAAGTCTTGTTTTTAGACAAGGCATCTTAAGCATCTTTTAAAGTCAAAGTCTCTTAAACACATCTTATTTTACAGGAAAATCTCCACTAACTAACATCAGAAAGCTGAACATGTCTGAGCATTTCTGGATTTTTTTGTTACAAATTCCCTAATTCTGGTCAAATATAGTTCAAAATAAATTCTCCCAGCTAAATACAAGATCTCATTTATCTAATCATCCCATCTTTACTTTGAGAAATCTAACCAAGCCATTTTGTACTTGTTCTATTGGCAGATGTGTTCACTTATTAAAAGAGAAAACACCTTGTTTTTATTATACATTTACTTACTTACTGTTTTTAAGTCATGCTGATAACAACCAGATATTATTATTCTACTCTTATCTGGCCCTTTGCCATATAAGTCATCAGTATGCATTAGAGCAGAGGAGTTGTTTAGGTGGACTTCTCTCTCCTGCAGACACACGGTTACATAAGCTTTCAGCGGCCTCTAATCACTGCAGCCTAGCATTTAGGAAGCAGCAGCACCTAAATCCTCTTTACCCTGCGATCATAATCAGATAAGAGACAACCTCCTAGATTATAGGTGACATGAGTTCTTATAGTCGTGCAGCTGCTTCATCATCTGGATGTCGAACACTTTAACCCTTTCCACCTCCAGAGAGCACCTGCATCATCAGGATTATCTTAAACTGAGATCAATGGTTTCAATAAGGGATGGTTATCACGCAATGCAAAGGGCAGAGAGGACGGTAAAGGCCTGCAGTGTCAGATTTTATACTCCAGCTGTTTGATTTGGGCTGATTTGATGTCGAGACTAAACAGGAAGTGGCAGGTTTTAGATACGATACGATAATACTTTAAAGGTAGGGTAGGTAAGTTTGAGAAACCGGCTCGAGATACACTTTCTGTTATATTCCATGGAATGCTCTTAACATCCAGATACCAATGAATATCTTAAGTGCTTTGACAAAATATCATCTGTGGAAGCCGTAATACTGTAAAAAGCACGACCAATCATCTGAGCCGGCCCGGCTAAAATAACTGGATGGCCTACCTGCCTGTCAGCCTTCCATCTGTGCACAAACTTATCTCGTGCCCTCATTGGTCATGTGCGCGTTCATGTGTGTTGGAGGAGGGGCTCTGTAAGGAAGTGGCAGATTTTCTCCGGTTGTGTATTTTCAAATTCTAGCGATCTCGAGCTGGTTTCTCAAACTTACCTACCCCTACCTTTAATGGTCAGTTCAAGTCTGAAATGCTCCTTGCATCACAGCAGCTCCATGTGTAACATCAACAGACAAATATCACGACACAATACATGAAAAACTAACAACAAACATTTAACATAACAGCACGATCAGTGAGAGAACAGCTGCTCAAAGAGCCTTCAGCGTGCATTTGATCTGGATTCAGCTCTGTGTTCACTGCGAGGATTGAGAAAGATACTCTTTAATAACACTGGTTTTGCATGTTTTAGGATCTTGAGATATTACATGTCAGATATCTTACTTGTAGCTCAGTTTACACTCATGACGTAGCTGCATGTTCTTTAAGATTGTTGGTAGCTATACCTACGAAAAGTCAAGAACTGTGACGTTTGAATACCAACCAAAATCAATTTGTGGCTCCAGAAATATCTGACTTTCGCGGAGGAGACAGCTCCTTGTGTTGCGTGTGAAGTTACTAACCAAAACCACATAAACCAAATACCTTAATTGCTTAAAAAGTGGTTGATTCATGTGAAAAAAATAAGTGGATATCATACTCAACATTGTTAGAGGAAAGATTGTTTGGGTGCATTTGATTTCTGATATATATATGGCACAGCTAAAAGACAACAGGATGATTAAATCAGCAGTTCATATCATAAAAGCATTTTTCTAATTCAAAAAGCTTCTGAATAATATGTAATAATATCAGATTATCTCTGTGTTTATGACCGGATCACATTTGTGTTTTTACAGCAGCGGTTTCACCAGGTCATGTTTTAAATGACGGGAACACTCAAAGTTGTTGAAGACAAACCAATCCTTTAATTGAAACCACGTCATGTTTTAATAATTCCAACCAATCTCTCATTGATTAATGTGAGCAGCCTCTCCTGTCCTTTTGCTTTGCTTTGCACAAACCTCCCTCTGCTGCTTTCTTTCTTTCACTTTCATGATTAGCAGAGAGGGAACTTTGCATGCAGAGGAATTACAGTCTGGACGCAGTTTTAGCAGGCTTAGTGCACTCACCATGCATGAAG
This sequence comes from Trematomus bernacchii, assembly GCF_902827165.1. Taxonomy (NCBI): domain Eukaryota; kingdom Metazoa; phylum Chordata; class Actinopteri; order Perciformes; family Nototheniidae; genus Trematomus; species Trematomus bernacchii. Next base: position 7,344,332 of record NW_022987616.1, on the reverse strand, counting down.
TAAATCATGAATGAAGACATCATTAAGTGAAACTCATGGACCAAGACCTCTGTTACTCAGGGATGGAAACAACAGGCGCTCTGAAAGTCAGCAAGACTTCAGGCGGATGAGAGAAATTCATTTTAACACCACTATAAACAACATGAGAGCTAATGAGAGGCCAGATGGTGCGAGAGGCCGGAAACCTCATTAGCATTTCTACTGTCAAACACCCCCACATCTCCACAGTGGACTCATCCACTATGGGCCGCTGCAACTATGGATTATTTCCTTAATCTGCTAATCCGTCAATTATTAATCAAGTCATTATTCAGTGTTTAAGTTGTTGATTTCCCAGAGGAGGGATCTTCAAATTGTTTGTTTTGTCCAACCGACAATCACAAAACCCTTAAGAGGTCTTAGTAAGAATGAGAAATAAGTATTATGTTTTATAATTTAGATGCAAGAACTAGAGGGCGTTTGGCTTGAATAATGACTTGATTGATTCATAAATTATAATTGCTGTCACTTAAGGGTATAATATGTAACGTCCCCGCTTTAAAATGTCCGAAAATGACAAGACAAATGTTATATATTCAGCAAAGAACACTTACATAATATTATGTTTTATATTAAAAAGGCTTGTTGGAAAAAAGTTAGCATTTGAAGTCAGTGTCTTCCTGATGTCTTCCTAATTCTCCGCTATGCTATTATTTAGTAGCTAACTTTAATTGTGTGCTGTTTGTTGCAAAGCAGGGAGCAATTCACTATTTATGTGTGCCATAAAACAATGCTATAAGAGCTGTTGGAGTGAAAACACTGTCGTGATGCATGCTGGGAAAAACAAAACGTGAGTAAAAAGACGCTTAAATCTCCATGAAGCTAACGGTAGCTGCACCGTCTGTGGGTTCATGATTACAATACAGGATTCATTGATGATTATTGATTACAGCCTTTGCAGGTGAGCATGATTTCATTTGTTTTCATTAACTTCCTGAGTTGCTAATGTTCTCCTTCCTTCACCTGTCCGTCTTTCCCTGTCTCACCTCGTCCCAAAAAGCCTCAGAAACCGACTCGGAGAGGAAGAGAGACGTCTTCCTAAACTCTCAGAACACCATGGTCTCTATTTCCTGCTTCAGTGAACCCACTTTGCAAAAAGAAACCACACCTCTGCACACACACATTATCACACACACACACACACACACACACACACCACACACACACACACACACACACACACACACACACACACACACACACACACACACAGACACACACACACACACACACACACACACACACACACACACACACACACACACACACACACACACACACACACACACACACACACACACACACACACACGTCTTTATCTGAAAGCCTTCTTCAAATTGTGCTGAGCCAGCGTTCAGTGTGTGCCACAACGCAGCGAATCTCTCTCTCTCACCTCCTCTCCTTATTTACCACCCTCTCTGCCTCCCTTTACATTCATATTTATTTTTCACATCAGCATCTCCGTGCAATCGCCTTTCTCGTTCCCCCTGTCCCCTCTTCATAAAAAATGTCGGTCTTGATATACCCTCAGAGTGAGTAGTGATCCCACGCGGCGCTCCATCATGTTGATCAGAGCCTTCATTGGTATTCATTGTGGGGGGTTTTGCACTTCATCACTCAGGTGTGTGACTTTGTTGGGCTCTCTACTTCCTGCAATAAAAACTCAAACAGACCAGACGCAGCATCTTGTAAGAAACACCATCCCAGGGTTTGTTAACATTTAACAACCTATTAATGTGGCATACCCACTTAACTCAGCTAACAGACGATATGAACCATTTTTACCAAAACAAAACACCAACACCAAGCGTCTAAATCAGCACTCAACCCGTTTCAAACCAGTCTAACAAAAGGGAAATCCTCTGGCAGTCTCCCCTTGACCAGGAGTAGAGGTCTTGTAGTAAAAAAAAAGGGAAAGTGTACTCAACTTCAATTGATTTTGTTGCCTCGGAAAATGCCGTGTTTTTGCGTAGTTTCCATGGGGACCGCTGTGTGCCATGGTGACTTATCGACACCCGGGGAGAAATGCATCGTTATCCAATCTGTGTGTGAGTTAGAGCAGCTGGTGGTTCAACCCCCACAGAAACACCCTGATGCAAATGTAAAGGGGAACACTGACGTATAGTCGCTCTCAAAATGTATGTTTCTCTGCTCAAATATGCCGTTTGTGACATTTTTTAAACAACAGCTCTCACTCAAATCAAATCAAACTTTATTTGTATAGCCCAATATCACAAAACACGGTTGTCTCAGTGGGATATACAGATTAAAAACAAACATTGTATATGATGGAGTTACAGCAAAATGACAAGATAGTGTGTGGAATACAAATAGAAATTAAACAAGACAAAAAAAATACATATTTAATTAATTACCCAACACAAATTAAATTAAATGAATACCATTAAATGCCAGCTCTAACTGACGGCTGTGTTCAAAATGTAGGTCCTCTTAAAGATTTGGATACTCTCTGCCTCTCTGATGAAAACAGGAAGTTGGTTCCAGAGAAAAGGAGAGAAATCACCGGTTATTGAGCAGCAGAGATGAGCTCACACAGTCGTATTCAGTAAGGAGCCGCTGTGATGAGAAGAGAGTGAAATAATAACTTTTATTTGACTTGCTCAAGGGTGGAAGAATCTGTTCTCAGAGCTGGGTTCAAGTCGTAGGAGAGAGAGTTACTGAGCTTAGGAAGGGGTGAAGTTAAGAGAAAAAACTCAGGGTTTCTAAGATGTAAGTAGTACATTAAGAAGAATACTATTCTCTGAGATAAAAGTGGTAGAAATGTTTTTTATTTGGACTTTGCAAGGTAGAATACACCTGAGATCATCCGTGTGTGTATGAACGTGTATTATAATATGTACAACTTGAATTTTAATTGCGACAAGCTGGAAGAATATCTTCTGTAAGACAGCGTTTAGGGCCATTGTGGGTCAAATATAATAATACTTACAGAGCTGAGAGAGGGGTAACGTTCAGAGAAAAAACGTAGGATTTCCAAGATTTACGTTGTGCATTTACGGGAAAAAGACTTTTATGTTTTGCAAAGAAAAACATACATTTGCAAGAAAAATGATTTGTTTCTACTTGTCGAGACACCACATGGCCTCATGTCAACTCTGCAGCACAAAACCAAATCATATTATTCTCTGAAATTTGAATCTGATGTGATTTTGGCCCGGAATCACCGTATAATAACCATCAGTATTGGGACCTTGAGGAGACATTTCCCAGAAATGACATATGGATGAGATGATATTGCACAGATAAGATTCCTCCTCACTGATGCATGCATCGTGTCTGTTTTCCATATGTCGAGTGATGAGGTTCATCTAACCTCCTCGACATGAAAACAAACACTACAAGGTTTGTGTTGATTCATAAGAAGATCAACTCTCCATCTGATCTGAGGCTCAGCAGAAACAGAATCAGAGACTCTCTTTGGTGGAGTGTGTAAGCCATTAATGAAACCCCTCTCCTCTCTGAAGGAGACTCTGAGGACGCTTAAGAGAAAAGAGACAGATAGCGTGGATTAGTGAGAGGTGCAGAGGGGAGAAGACACTTGTTAGGATACATGGTGACGGAGCAGAGATGGCAAAAGTACACACATCCTTTCCTCAAGTAGAAGTACAGATACTCGTGTTTAAAAATACTCTGGTAAAAGTAGAAGTACTGACTAAACTTCTTTACTCAAGTGAAAGTGAAGAGGCTTTGAAATGTACTTCAGTAAAAAGTAGTGGAGTAAAGTACTGATACCAGAAACATGTACTTAAGTACAGTAACGAAGTATTTGTACTAATCTTCCCTGATTGTGAGCACACGTTGTCCTCCTCTTCTTCCATCTCCTCCTCTTCCTCGCCTCAACACTTTTCTCTCGTGTCATCGTGTGGCCGCGCTGCCAGCTGTTTGCTGTCTCCTGCACCGCGGGAACTGACAGAAGAAATGATTATATCTCCTGCTCTTGTTCTGTGTGTGTGTGTGTGTGTGTGTGTGGTGTGTGTGTGTGTGTGTGTGTGTGTGTGTGTGTGTGTGTGTGTGTGTGTGTGTGTGTGTGTGTGTGTGTGTGTGTGTGTGTGTGTGTTCTGCTGAGCCACAGGAGATCCTCAGTGCTGACCACAGTAACTCTGCCTCGCTTAAAATGATTTTATACACCTTCATTTTTCCAATATTTGACATGCATAATGCAACAGATTCATCTTAATACTTGAATTAAAGAGGCCCTATTATGCTTTTTAGGGTTTTCCCTCTCCTGTAGTGTGTTTTTGAGGTTTTAGTGCATGTAAATGGTCTGCAAAGGCTAACATTCCTGTGTTTTAAGAGTATATCATATATATACAAATGTCCACATAAAATGTAAGTCCTTTTTCTCTACTACAACTTTGCCTAAATCACTGAATGTGGTGCACACTCCTCCTCCTCCTCCTGTAACCCAAAAGTCACAGCTTTAATCCCTGTGTGTGAAATATCAGATAAAAAATAATAACTTTATTATGTTCTCTTCACCCCGGGTCGTTTAGTTTTAATCCTCTCCATTCATAAAAGAGTGGGTGATGTGTGCTGAGCTGCAGCCGTCCATCTGTGCGCGGTGAGGCGAGTTGATCGTAATCAGATTATCAGGCACAGGAGGAGAAGATCCGGTCGAGCGAGGGCACGCCGGGAGAAGACGATCCCAGAGCAGGTGACCCGTGTCGGTGTCAGGAAGCAAAGGAGTGACACCTGAAGTGTGTGTGTGCAGGAAACACACTCGTACGGACACTTGGGAAGCCCTGCATGTCAAAATACAGCACGATGCTCCACTTTAGAAACAGAGATGTGGTAAACGTGGCGAATTCAAACACAAGCACACTGTTGTCTTTAGGCAACTAAAGGACTTAAAATATTTGCATTTTAGTCTCTTGCATGTGTGGAAGTCCCATGTTTCTTTGACCTATCAATCCTCAATTTTGTCCTGCACTAAATCTGACTCATAAGATGATCTTGAAGGCAATGTAAAGACTGAAAATGTAGAAACAGAGAGTAGTGAGAGAGGCAAATGAGCCAGGACGCTGCAACCACTTGGCAAATAACCCGCTCCCTATAAGCTTATTATCATTACCTTATCCATCTTTAAACTACATCACCATATACTGCTGCAGATGAGTTTGCATTGCAGTCATTTTAAAGCCCTGCTGTGTCTCATTCAGTTGCTTAAGAGGGAGTTGTGAGATGATCACAGAAGCAAGAATATGGTATTTGAGGAAGAATAAGAACTGGCCTGGTGCAGATAAGCCTCTAGTTTGGAAAATACAGTGGTATGGTTTTTAAAAAAGTAACGTAACTTAACTTAAAATGACTCAAAGTTTGGTTTGTTTGACGCTTTCACCTCCACTCGCCGAAAGCAGACTTTTAAGATGATCTTTATGGCAATGTTTTGGTCTTTAATAATGGATTTGGTCCTCTGTCTTTGGCCAAACATGCCTCTTTAAAGTTTAAAAAATATGAATATCTCTGGTCCTTTTTGTCAGACAAATCGCAGCACACATGTCTCTGTGTTTGTCCCGCTGTCAGAGGGATGTGTCCTCCTTTATTCCAGGATCAGGAAGGGTCTGTCGGGTGTTGACATTTGGCTGAAGCTTTGCCAATCGATAGGATGACTCTCAGGTATTGACCGCTGCGTTCAGGGCCCGTCTGCCTCGTTGTATTTCACAGAACAAGGCTTTGTGTGTACACAACAAAAACTCAAAATCTTGCCCCAGTATATGTGTCTAACATCTAGTCAGAATATGTCTCTACACCTGATATAATTAATGCTAATTACAAGATCTGATTTATCTAAATATCCCATCTTCAAGGAATCTTACCAAGCACATTTTCACTTTTCTATTGCCAGAATTTTGTACTTATTTCGAGTAAAAACACCTTGGAGCAGCATTTCTTCCAGTGTACAGTGAACACCAGCGAGAAGCTTTTACGTTTCTCATGTGTGCTGTTTCACTTTTTACAGCAGCTCTACTCTTTATGTGATTCACCTTCACTGACTCACCGCTGACCGTCTTCTTTTTGACGACCCACATCTGTGCTTTAGGAAATATGTTTACCGCATTTCCTCTGCCCTTAATCTCCCCTCAGTGTCTCCTATCATTCAACCTTGCTCCCCGCCACTTGTTCCTGTAATAATGAACATTTATGGCATTTCATTTACAACGTGTGCTTGGATATTCATTCTCCATCCACTGCTGGCCTCTGCTTCTGGCACAAACCCAACTGAAGACTTTTTAAAGTATCCTTGTTTTGCAATAAATCCCACTTAAGTATGGTGACAGTATCTAAAGGCCGCCTAGCGCTCCTTAGCAAGCCTCCTCCCATTCTTCCGTAATAAATAAGGTGCCTGGAAGTGAATAACAATACTAATGTTGATGGATGAGTGTTGATACAAGGCGAAGCAGTCACGTTCACAGTGTTGCTATTCTCGCCTTTTTGAGTGGTTACTTCACCCGCTGTACAGTAAAGTAGTCCCGCTCTGTTTGGATCACACTAATGCCGCCTTAAAACTGCATTAATGCTCAAGTCATCTCACATAGACATCATAGAGATTAACACTTAGAGGCAGATGTAAACGAGAGCTAAAAATACCAGCAACACACAGAAGTGTCCAGACACGCGGAGAATAAGCGTGAAAGATCAGATCTCCGCTGGTGAGCGTTCGGGAGGAGATTAGTTCTCATTTAGACGTATAGCTGCATTGTGAATGGGCACCGGCTAATGCGGATTATAACGTGAAGCATTAAATCGGATAAGGCGGTGAATCATCCAACCGTGAATTCATGATTCATCTCCTCTGTTATTACTTCAATATGTATTTATTCCCTTTCTCCACATGACACAGCTGACATTCATTTAGCTCAAATGTGTTTTATTTTGTAAAGTGACGCAGTTCCACATGACCTTCTCTGTCTACTTGTGTGTCTCAGAAGGCGTGTTAATTGAATTTTAAAGTAGTCTTAAGCACACAGACAGATGCATTTAAATGACACCAGAAACTGAGAGATAAATGAAAAAGACGGATATAAAAATATCATTTCCCTCTGGCACTTAAAGGACCACTTTCTCTTGTTGGCAGCTGCATCCATCACAAGATGAATATTGATCTGATATTTCTCTGACATGTCGATTTATTTAACGTTAACACTTTTATTTGTTTTGCTCTTGAGTCTGTGAGCTTCTCTCAGGTTCACAGGAATGTTTCTGCAGAAGCAGCGAACACTTTGGCAGAGGAAGGAATGCTGTTTACATTTTATCGTTTAAAACTTTGATAAATATTAATTTTAAAGTGTTTACCATTTCGCCGTGTTTAAGAGGGGCGCCGATTTTAATCTCGGCGCCGTAATTTGTCTCTCTGGACACGAGAAATGTCCACAAATGTCTCTTTTCCTAATTGAAAGCTCAAGTGTGTCGTGAGGATTAACGATGGCGATGGTGTGGAGGTATAAATAATAAATCCAGCCTCCTGTCTGAGGGACTGACGACGGACACACCCCCCCCACCTGATGATGTCCTAATCCCCGCTGACGACACAGACTCAAACACCGTCTAACGAGTTTGTGACGATGCAGAATCAATTAGCATAGCTATCAGATTAGAGCTAAACAGGGCCAGAGGCGAGCTCATTAAAACGGCTGTGTGTTCAGCTCGTCTAACAGAGGCCAAAGCTGCGGCTTAGGGTTGTTGAGGGACACATCGATTCATCTGCAGCGATTAGTTTCTCTGTGTGCCAGATGACGAGGTGGACCATAAGGAAAAAGTGTAATCAATATATTCAGATTACTTTTTGTGACATGCTGTCAAACCATAACAGATTTATCCTAAAACACTGCAGCTCCTCTGAAAGCTATGACACTTTTTAGCTTCTTTTAGCCCGTTGTTTTGATCTGTACTCTTCTACTTTAATGTTATAGTCAATTCTACCCATTTGGAATATTATTTGCAGGCTAAATGTGCATCAAATGGGCCAAACCGCACCTACTAAGTTGTTAAAATGGAAGTAAAACTTAAAATAAAAACACATTTTAAGACTGAATTAAATGTTTTGAACACAAACAAAACAACTTCTTTAAATGCAAGCTTGATAGGGTCAAATAAATCCAGTTCACCTGCCCTTCCTGCAGGACTAAGCCCCTCCCCTAGACCAACCAACTGTTAAACAAATGAATTATCTTACATTTTATACAATTATTGTCAGAACATATGAATCAACACAAGCAAGTCAGATACTGAAATCAATCTGTTAAAACGTTGACATTTTAATTAAACATAAAACGTACCCATGATCCAGGTACACTTGGTATCTCCCGTCAGCAGCACATCAATGGCTGCTGCCTCTATACAGTATATATTCAAAAAGGTCCCAAATTGGGCTCAATAAAGTACTATCTTATCGTATAAGGAAGTGCTGCTGATTAGCTCTGATTCACACCCAGAGACACTTAAAGAGGGGGACATGTGTATACCAAGTCTTCACAATGTCATGTCTGCAATCACGTAAAAGGCTATGTCACACTTATCGACTAATGCTTGTGTTTTTCTCGATGTTACCGCCATCGTTCTCTTACTTTGAGCAAGTGTTTGAGTTGAGATCCGAGCCCCAATGTTTGACCTAACGCTGGTTGTTGTATTGTGCAGACATGTTTAAAATCCTCTCTCTGTGGATGTGCTTCGTTGACGCCGATCAAACAGATATATTTGGGTTGTGTGTGATTGATTTATATGTGATATATAAATGTGTGTTTACATGCAATGTGAGCGTATACGTGTGTCCTGCAGAAACATACAGTGTGTGAGGGCCTTCCTATAGTCCTATGTACAGATTACATTAGTGTGTGTGTGTGTGTGTGTGTGTGTGTGTGTGTGTGTGTGTGTGTGTGTGTGTGTGTGTGTGTGTGTGTGTGTGTGTGTGTGTGTGTGTGTGTGTGTGTGTGTGTGGTATGACTGCAGCACACTGTATGCAGCCATGTAGAACATTGCATGGGCCGAAGCATGCAGTATAAATTCAAGTGCTCTGCAGCGCGCTCCATTTACAAGAATACATTAGATACCATCTCAATAGCAAATGTCAAACACATTTCCCTTCAGTTCTTTGTCCTTTCGATTAAACATGAGCTCCGCTTGAGCTAACGTTGTGCTGAGACAGTTTTTTTTTCCCCATGAATTTCAATAGTATGATAATGAAATCTCCAATCTCATCAGTCGTGGATATTTCCTTCCTTTCTTCCTATCTGGTGGCCCGAGTGAAGCGCCGCTATTAAGGATGAGTTAGTAAGGGAGATGCACTTTGATATGAAATATTGATAACCAGGATATATACTTGAATTGGAACAAAGTGCTCGCAGACAGAGAAGACTGAGGAAGAGAGAGGGGAGGTTTCAGTCTGCAGACGTTAAGATAAAAGCTTATTATGAGGTACAGAGAGCACTGGCTTTGGTTCTCTCTCCACAATATTTCACAGAATGCTTCAAGGCCACACACAATCAATAGTCCCTAAATAATTTCCTAACTCTATTTATTTGATCCGGACTTCCATCAATACTGCTGTCAAATCAGATGATGTTGTATTTGGCGATGTTGGCTCCCCCCCCTCCTCTCTTTTAGTCGAGGTAAATGTTTAATGTGTCCTCTCTGCATCAGAACAGTAACACAAAGCTGTTAGTATGTTCAGTAATCTCCCGTCTGAAGCGTCTCTCCTGCTGAATGTGAACTCTAATTCAACTACAACTCATGTCCTTGGCCCCTATTGAGGCTCTTATTTTGAAATTAAAAGTTTAGTTTGTACGGTTAGCCGATGGGAACGTATCAACACAGATTCTCTATTGATTCCTGATGTGTTTTTGGGTGGAACTGCCATCCTGAAGACGTGATGATTTGGTTGAATATAAGGTTTTTATAGTGGAGAAAACAAAGGGCGTTCACTTTAATTTAATACATGATATTTTGAGAGTATCACAAACATGTCGATCCTGCTCTTTGGGTCATGCTGAGTCTCTTATTTTGAAATTCAAAGAGTAGGTTGTATCTCATAATGTAATGTTAGTGATGTGAATGGATTAGATTCTATTAATACAGATTTCTGGGACATTTTTAGGTCATAAAAGAGTTGAAAGAAGCTTTGTCCGACTGTCATAATAAAATAGAAGATTTAGGTGAATATTCATCAAGTAAAATCATTTGTATTTAATTCAGCTTTTCATAGTCAAGGAAACAAATGAGGCTAATGTTGTTTCAATGACTAGGAGTTTTAAAAATAGGACAATCCTTCTTTCTTATTCTTCTTCTTGCTTAAACATGTTGCTAGTATCTCCATCCTCGGATAAAATGGAAATGTTTCAATATGTAAACTCACTCTCTTGTGATTGAAGGCCATGCTGTTAAATGTTTGTACCTCTGCACCTCTAAACAATGCATCGTGCTGATGGTGCTACAGAGTGTTTGGGTTCACACCGATTACATGACCTTTTCCTCACCGTGGCATTCCTTCATTACGTTGTGTGTGTGTGTGTGTGTGTGTGTGTGTGTGTGTGTGTGTGTGTGTGTGTGTGTGTGTGTGTGTGTGTGTGTGTGTGTGTGTGTGTGTGTGTGTGTGTGTGTGTGTGTGTGTGTGTGTGTGTGTATTTGCATTTAGCTGACTGGGCTTAAAGCGATACGGGACGTTACAAACGAGCCGAGTCAAAGTGTCAGGTTCAGTTTGGGACTGGGACACATCAGGGGATATACAAACACACACATATTCTACGCCTTAAAGGGGACCTATTCTGTAAAATGCACTTCTTCATGTCTCTTCTACATCAACATGTGTCCCCTCTTCTTCATGTCTCTTCTACATCAACATGTGTCCCCTCTTCTTCATGTCTCTTCTACATCAACATGTGTCCCCTCTTCTTCATGTCTCTTCTACATCAACATGTGTCCCCTCTTCTTCATGTCTCTTCTACATCAACATGTGTCCCCTCTTCTTCATGTCTCTTCTACATCAACATGTGTCCCCTCTTCTTCATGTCTCTTCTACATCAACATGTGTCCCCTCTTCTTCATGTCTCTTCTACATCAACATGTGTCCCCTCTTCTTCATGTCTCTTCTACATCAACATGTGTCCCCTCTTCTTCATGTCTCTTCTACATCAACATGTGTCCCCTCTTCTTCATGTCTCTTCTACATCAACATGTGTCCCCTCTTCTCCATGTCTCTTCTACATCAACATGTGTCCCCTCTTCTTCATGTCTCTTCTACATCAACATGTGTCCCCTCTTCTTCATGTCTCTTCTACATCAACATGTGTCCCCTCTTCTTCATGTCTCTTCTTCATCAACATGTGTCCCCTCTGTGTAAAGAGACTCTGAAAGTTTCAGGAACAAAGATTCTCTCTCTTTTTGTCCTGATCCATTTTTATAAAAACCTGTCTGAAAATGAGCTGATCAGATTTTTGGCCACTTTATGATGTCATAACGATGTGTTGTCTTGTGTAACCATTAGCCAATCACCAACCAAGCTAACCCCCCCCCCCCCCCCTTATCACCTGAATCTCCTCCTAGAGCACCATTGAGTTCTTTTTAACCAAATCTCTCTCAGAGGGGCGTGGGGAGGGGCTCCTTATTTTCATCTAAAGTAACAGACAGAGAATCAGCACTTTGGAAACAGGGCTGAAACAGAGGGGATTATGGGTAATGCTGCAATGATCTGTTTGCTGTTTCAGCCAATCAGAGACAGGCTCTGTATATATCTGAGACCTATAATATATTGATTAAAAACAGTATAATATAGTGACCTTTAAATCACAGCATTTCTTTAAATGTAATTCCTCTCTTTACTCCCTTCATCTCTTTCCATCCTTCTGCCTTTCTCCTCCTCTTCTTCCCTTGATGCCAATCCCTTTCTCCTGGCCTCTGTGTGCTTCCTCCCACTCGCCCACCCACTCTGCTCCTCCATCAGCAGATAAAGTGCCCTGCTTCTTACCTTCTCCCTGAGGAGCACACTGAATGTAACCTCCATCATCCCAAACACTGAATTACATTTACAGCTAGTTCATATTTCATGCAATTGATAGTGAATTTGTACTTTTTTTAAGATCCTGTTTGTACCCTCAACCTCTGAGTGAACTCTGCGTGACAAACACAGTCGTCTCACCACCTAATCTGAAATCACAATTTAGGCAAATTAGCCAAGTGAGCCTGCGTGCCATGGGCCTGATCCGGCACAAACATGGAGGGAGAGGCTATCTATTTAAAGTTCAGCTTCCAAGTCAAATGTAGCTCCAGGAGAGTCTGGATATCACTTCATCATCCTGAGTAATCCCTGCTTTGTGTAGCCATGCAGGAGGAAGAGATGTGTTAATAAGCTGGAGCAGAGCAAAGGGAAAACACTGCGTACTCCTGGAGATACGAGGAGTCGATGCGGAGGGAAAGACCGGGCTTTGATAGTGATGGATGGAAACTTGTGTTTTTGCGCTTCTTGATTTTGTGAAAGTTGTCTGGGGTTAAAGCTGCAGCAGCTTCAAAGCAGGCAGAGGGAGTTCTCGCCTCAGATAGCGGGCGTTTAAACACACTCCCACACTGCTGCTTCCAAGAAACTCAGGGAAAGTCATGTTTACTTTATTCCAAAATACACTGCTGGGAAATGTGTGTGTGTGTGTGTGTGTTGCTCACGGTACTCTCTGTGGCTCTGATGAGCTTTTAATATCTGTTTGCTGCAGCGTTTCATTTCACTAAGATATGATTTCATCCTCAGGCCGAATCACCGTGCCGTGGAGCATGTTTATTGCAGCACAGGTGCACAGAACATGTAAATATGTGGATATAAAGTGGCGTGGAGAAAGAGAAGCAGAGAGATGAGATGGTGGGTGGATGGTGAGAGGTGAAGGGGAGAATAATGTGTCCTTCATGGGGTGAGACTGGACAGAAAATGGCTCAGCGAGAAACTAAATTGACTCCATTACAGGAGCAGCGCACCGGAAAGCTTCGGTGACATCAGAGACCCACCCTCAGAGGGGAGGGGGGGGTGTGTGTGTGTGTGTGTGTGTGTGTGTGTGTGTGTGTGTGTGTGGTGTGTGTGTGTGTGTGTGTGTGTGTGTGTGTGTGTGTGTGTGTGTGTGTGTGTGTGTGTGTGTGTGTGTGTGTGTGTGTGTGTGTGTGTGTGTGTGTGTGTGTGTGTGTGTGTGTGTGTGTGTGTGTGTGTGATGCTGCAACACACTGTGGTCACTGCTGCTTTACATGTGTTACACGTGACATAGAGGGGACACCTGCAGTCACTGATGAAATGAATGTGTACTGCATTATATTAACACATACATTTTTATTTAGTGAGTATTATTTTGGTCTATAAAATGTCTTAAAATAGCACAAATAGTCCATTCTAGTTTCTCTAAGTCCACATGTCTTCTGCTAAACGTCAAAAACCCAAACATAATCACATATCTCCATATTAGAGGGTCTCACTCTTGCAGCTCTGATTAATTAAATGGTCCAAAACTTACTGCATTATATTAACACATTATTTGATTGCACAAAAATGAGGTTAGAGATTATTTTTGAAGCGATTTATCTGAGCTTTATTTTCTAGAGTAGTGGTTTGGTCTATAAAATGTCTGAAAATGGCAAAAATTGTCTAAACGTCTGCTGCTAAAAGTCAAGAACCCAGACATAATCGCTTTAATATGATGTTATTATTATTCAATATCTCCATATTAGAGGGTCTCATTCTTGCATTGTGCACATAAAGAAATATCACCTCCTAGGTATGTGACACATCTGCTGTTCACAAAGATGATATTTCAATGATGGCAGATGCAATACGTAATGTCTCGTTGTAATATTGAGTTAAACCTGTAGCTGTTCATGTCTCATTATCTTTACGAGCATCCAGCTGTTGAATCGTTCTGCATGTTCGCCTGTGTCTCAGAAAACAGGTGCCGTTTCTCCACAGCACTCAACACCACCAACTAAATTCAAAACACAGTTCAAACTCAGTCCTGCATCCTACCTGCAGCGTGTCAGATTACACAGGATCAAGAGAAGGTCATGCTACATGTCGACGTGTCACGTTACTGTGTGTGTGTTCTCCAATATGTTTGTGTTCATTAATGAAGCCTCATTGACACAGTGACAGAGTAGTGGTTTCAATATATCCTGCTTTATCTGGATCAATGCAGGACGGCCCATTTACCTGGTTTCAAATGACATTTCTTGGTGCGATTGTTCACACTGCGATCCAAATGTTGACTCATACCAACGGGGACTTCCTCTGAGTTCAGCCTCCGTTATTTATAGAGGCAGGGAAGCAAAGAGGGAAGATGTAACCAAGACAACAGCGGATACTTTCACACTTTGAGCTGAATGGAAAAAGGAAAGCGTACAATTATGTGTCCTCCTTTTGTCGTACAGCTGCCTGATTATAGAGAGAGAAGAAGATGGAGGATGCATCCAAACAGAGCAGAGTGCAGCATGCTTTCAGACAATAACACCTCGTAAAGACACGTCTGCAGTCTCCAGATTGTGTATCAAGTTGGTGCCAAAGTTATACAAAGAGGTGGCGCTGCTTCTTCAGAGAAAACAGACAACCTGAGACTCAGCGGTGAAGAGAAGCATCAAGATATGGAGCGCCTGATTAGAGGTTAGAGGAGTAATTACGGCGCTGTACGGAGTAGTTAATTAAGAGCAGCTCTTGGCAGATCGAGCGTGTTGGACACACAGGATGGCAGGGTTTTGCAGCTGTGTTCCTATTGGCTCTCTGCCCAGGACTCGCCTCTTCTTCTGTTTCCCCCAAAAACAATCCTTCTGAGAAACCAAAGCACCTGCTCTCTGGTTTGTGCCCGACACATTCCTGTCTTTAAGTTTGGAAATATGCTACTCAGGAAACTCTCAGGAGCAAATATACACTCTGATTTTAAGTGATGGTGCAGTCAGTGATGCTACTTGACTTATGTTTGGAACAGGCTAAATAAAGTCCAAGAAATTGACAGTTGTTGCTTTAGGTTGTAACGTTTTCTAGCCTAACATTTCAAATGTACAGTCCGTCTCCTTTGCAATTGCCTCATGATGTTTTAAATGCAAACCATAGTTGAAGAAGTTTGAGTTGCACCTGGTGAAAGTGTTATCTCTGCATCTGCAAGTAGGTCTAAGTACTCTAAGTGTAGTTAACATTATACATTTAAATCCACTACAGAAGAGACAGGTTGTTCTCTTATATTAGTTGGAGTCAGGACTCAAAGAGAGACACGATGGAGAGCTGGAGCTTTGATGGCAAACACTGAGGGTTTATTTGGAGCTTCGGCCGGAGATTTCACACGACATGACCGTTGACCACAAGGTTGAGATGCCACCATCAACTCTGAAGACCCCTCCTGTAGCTCCAGGTTTTAACTAGTTCAGAATGTAATAATCAACATTCCTCAATAGATAGACTAAACAGCTGAGGACACTGAATCACATTTCTTGTCGCGTATGGCTCGGGGTCATCTACGCCCCGAGAAGGATGTGTTCCAGGTGTCCCACAACAATAACTATCTCTGACCGAGAGTTGCCCGGTCATAAACTGGCAACATCAACAACATGCTAGGGCAGCCCCTCCTTAAGGGAGATAGCGGCTGCTCGAGGTTGGTCAGCTGCGTCAGAGGGCGAAGGAGGACATGCAGGGCGAATTATTCCCTGACAATAGGTAAAATAATTTGGTAAATATGAAGCAGATTTTAGCAAAAATCCAATATCATGTATCCCTAATTTGTGCTTCAATGGACCTAAAACAGAACGGTGACATTTATAAAGTTATTTGAGAGAAACTGGAGGTTAAAGGGTTATATTACATTCCCAAACACTATGACACCGTTACCATAGGAAAACATTTTGTCTGCTTTATTTACAACTTTTGGGCTATTTATCTTTCTCCTACACACGTGTCTAATGAAGTAGAAATTCAAATTGTTCATCTCTCTTGAATGCAACCTAAATGAAAGTATTGTGTACATTTTTAAAAGAGTATACACTACTTATTCTCTATCACACTAACAGCAGCATAATAATATGTAATCCATGTCAGGAGAGACGTTCTGTGCTCTGATATTAAAATTAAGTTTGCATATTGGCTTCAAGTAAAATAAGATGGAAAATCTAAAGCGTACATCTGCAAAAATCCAATATCTGGACCGATTTCAGTTGTGTTTTTAATTAACTACAGTTAGAATAGTTAGACAAAGAGAGTCCTTCATGGTTAATGCATCAGAGGCCGCTTCTCTTCTCTCTCCCCCTCCATTATTGATGCTTGTTTCCAGAGACTTTGTAAAGCGACTGATTTCCTTCCTGATCCATGAGTGACAGTCACTGACCGAACGTCTCTTTTATAGGAGAAGCTCTGCACACAATGTCCCACTTCCTTCATGGCAAGAGGCCGTCCTGTACGTCTCATGTCATCCCTCCTGCCGTGAAATACTCTCAAACCTTTCCTTAGATCCTTAGTCTTCTGTGTTGTGTTGAGATCAGAGATGGCAAAAGTACATCCTTTACTCGAGTAGAAGTACAGATACTCGTGTTTAAAAATACTCTGGTGAAAGTAGAAGTACTGACTACATTTCTTTACTCAAGTGAAAGTAAAGAGGGCTTTGAAATGTACTTCAGTAAAAAGTACCCATAACTAGCAGCTGTTTTAAAGAGTACCTGACCTCCCTTTATATTAATAGAACAATAATGTCATTGTTAGCTAATGAATGTTTCCATGCTGAACAACGGCAACATGACAACGTTTTCATTGGTCCCTCTTCTTTAGAGAAGACCAGGAAATGATGGATACACGGATCGTGTTCAAATCAATAGGCACGCAATGACTCTAAATAATAATGATCACGCCACCAAACACACATTCAAACTAAAGGAACCAGCCTGTTTGGGAAATGTGAGAAGTAGAAAGTACAGGTATTTGTGTTCAACATGTAAGAAGTAGAAAGTACAGGTATTTGGGTTCAACATGTAAGAAGTAGAAAGTACAGGTATTTGAGTTCAACATGTAAGAAGTAGAAAGTACAGGTATTTGAGTTCAACATGTAAGAAGTAGAAAGTACAGGTATTTGTGTTCAACATGTAAGAAGTAGAAAGTACAGGTATTTGGGTTCAACATGTAAGAAGTAGAAAGTACAGGTATTTGAGTTCAACATGTAAGAAGTAGAAAGTACAGGTATTTGTGTTCAACATGTAAGAAGTAGAAAGTACAGGTATTTGTGTTCAACATGTAAGAAGTAGAAAGTACAGGTATTTGTGTTCAACATGTAAGAAGTAGAAAGTACAGGTATTTGTGTTCAACATGTAAGAAGTAGAAAGTACAGGTATTTGGGTTCAACATGTAAGAAGTAGAAAGTACAGGTATTTGAGTTCAACATGTAAGAAGTAGAAAGTACAGGTATTTGTGTTCAACATGTAAGAAGTAGAAAGTACAGGTATTTGTGTTCAACATGTAAGAAGTAGAAAGTACAGGTATTTGTGTTCAACATGTAAGAAGTAGAAAGTACAGGTATTTGTGTTCAACATGTAAGAAGTAGAAAGTACAGGTATTTGGGTTCAAAATGTAAGAAGTAGAAAATACAGGTATTTGAGTTCAACATGTAAGAAGTAGAAAGTACAGGTATTTGTGTTCAACATGTAAGAAGTAGAAAGTACAGGTATTTGAGTTCAACATGTAAGAAGTAGAAAGTACAGGTATTTGTGTTCAACATGTAAGAAGTAGAAAGTACAGGTATTTGTGTTCAACATGTAAGAAGTAGAAAGTACAGGTATTTGTGTTCAACATGTAAGAAGTAGAAAGTACAGGTATTTGGGTTCAACATGTACGAAGTAGAAAGTACAGGTATTTGTGTTCAACATGTAAGAAGTCAAAGTAAAAAGTAATCAGAACAATAAGTACTGGAGTAAAGTACTGATACCAGAACAATGTACAGTAACGAAGTATTTGTACTCCGCTACTTCCCACCGCTGGTTGAGATTATGATGGGTTTTGTTTGCAGTAGTAGGATAATTAGCGCGTCAGAAGACTACAGAAGGACATTCTGCTCTTTTAATTTCACTTAACCCTTATTATGTGCACTGATGTGATCTGGCCTGCCTCCCTCTTTACTCTCATTAGCAGCGTAATTATCAAACAGAGCCTGGAGACACAGAGCGAAGCAGCATGGAGGTACGAGAGCTCCGTTATCAGACCCATATTAATGAGTCCCATCCTGACTCAGCTCCTGTCGTCTAAAGGAAACTTCTCACACCTGCATCTCCTCATTTTCTAAAGACACGGAGACTAGGAGTGTTTCCTCTGCAGCCCATCAGCACAATTAAAGGGCTCCTATCATACATCACCATGTGTCCCCGGTGTGTCCCCGGTGTGTCCCCGGTGTGTCCCCGGTGTGTCCCCGGTGTGTCCCCGGTGTGTCAGGAGACTCTCAAAGTGTCAGAGAATAAAACCCTCTCTCTTTTCCTCCGTACCCAAATCTCTAAAAACGGGGGAACAACGGAGCTGATCCAGATTTGCTGCGTCATAAAGACACTACTAAAATGTGGGCGGGCTTTACACCCACGGGCCAATCAGAAAGTTGCTATCAGAAACAATGCCCGACTGTTTTGGACGTCATATGGTCTTCGTTCACATTAGCATCGCTAACACTCAGAGCTAACCTGTACTGGAGAGAGTATGTGGGAAATTAAAAAAGGAACTCCGCTTGTGGTAAACCGGCAAGAGAAGAAGAGTTTGAGCTCCATACTGTTTCAGAAATAATCCTTGATGTGGTTTTGAACATGATGACGTTTAATCACGGCAGAATTTAGCTTCTGGTATATTCTGAGCAGGCATTATCCTCTTTTTTCAAGCTAAGGACCCCGAATCAGCGTTTCTCTAACAGGGCTGAAACAGAGCGATATGAGGGATGTCTATTGGTATTTTGAGCAAAACACAACGTAGACATGTTTGTTATATATTTGTATATCTCTGAGACCCATCATATCTGCCTAAAGATAGCATGATGGAGATCTTGAATGAGTCCCATCCTGACTCAGCTTCTGTCGGATAAAGGAAACTTCTCACACCTGCATCTCCTCATTTAGCTAATAACACGGTGACCTCTCTCTAGGAGTGTTTTCTCTGCAGTCCATCAGCACAATTAAAGCTTTATGTTCAGGTCGCAGGTCTCCCGCTGCAGAGGAGGTGAAATGAAAGACACCGTGCGAAAGGAGGCTCATGGGAAAGCTGTGAGGGAGAAGCGATAAAGGAGGGGTGTGTGCGTGTGTGTGTGTGTGCGTGCGTGTGTGTGTGTGTGTGCATTGAAGGAGCAGGGGGGGATTATATGTCCTTGCATTTATGCTAAGAAAGACGTTTCCCTCACTTTACGGTGTTTGACAGAGACGGGGGGGGGGGGTTATATTTAACGGCTGGGAAAATAAATGAAGTGGAAGTTGAAGGGAAAGGAGAGAGAGAGGAGAAGAGAAGGACTTTTGAAGTTGGTTTTGCACCCCACACTTCATTGTTCAGGTGCACTTTGCCCAGATCTGAAAGGGGCTGAATCTTTGGAGTCCGCTGAGGCTTATTTCCTTATCAAAGAGCGCTTTACCTCTGAGGCAGCGTGACTCTCTGCCCCGCCAGTGTGTTTGAATGAATCCTGCTTTTATTGGACCTTGTCAGGAGAGAGAGTTTCCATCTCTGTACCCCCCACTAGCTTTCTCTTTTGTTTGCTTTCAAAATATCAGCATGCACGGGTACTTTTGAAAGTTGTAATTCTTAAGATTTGCATGAAAGAAATTCGTTTTTTTTGCTGTATTTATGATCAGAAGAGCCACTTTATGTATTATTGCACATGGGATTGTTTCTTTTTCTTGTGTTTGTGTGTCAGACATTCACGGTTTAATGTCGACATAAGGAAATAAAGGGATTTATGCACGTTTACTCAAACTATGTCTTTTCATCCCGAACATTTCCAGCTTCAAATAAGATTACGTTTTCACCACCCCAACTCTCATACTCTGGAATCAGTGGCGTAAACAAGATGATTATCAGCTTGCATTGGTTCTTTTTCTTGTGTGTGTTGGTCAGCCATTCATTGTTTAATGTAGACGTGTAAGAAGGAGTAACATGAAGAAGCTAAATATATGTTATAGGAGGAAACAGACGTCCCCGCGGGCGCTTTGTCCCTGGTTTTATTTTTACGTCTCGACAGAAGGACTGACTTCGCGTTGCTCTACCTGTCCTGGATGTGGACATCCTCCTCCTCTGAGATCCCGCCCACACATCTGCGAGCCCACATGGCCGCCGGCAATGTTAGCATCCATAAGAGGAAAGAACACACACACACACACACACACATACAAAACAGGAAGTACGGAAATGCAGCATCACCTGCCAGATGAATAAAGGATAGAGACCACACAAACAGAGGGATAGGACGATGAAGCCTAAGTGGCTGAGCGGATATGCTGGAGAAAGGAAGAAAGGAAGGCATGATGGGATACAGTAGAGACAGCTGAGTCACTTGGCTTCTGTCTGAATAATCTGATATTGTTATTCATGTGCGGCAAGCTGCTCACACTGCCAGGGGCCATGTGCAGAAGCTGAATGACTGCACACAAATGACAAGCTAATGGACTTCAGTGGGAAGCTGCGTGCATGTTTACTCGCTGACATTTTGCAACATCATCACGGCTCATTATTGGCTTGTTTTGGTTTTCTGCACGAGGGTCGGCGATCGGCCCAAAAGGGCAACGAGTCAGAGAGCAGAGGAGCTGTGTGTGTGTGTGTTCTCACTCTTACTCTTTATCTAAGTGAACCTGCTCTCAGAGAGGTGTGTGTGTGTGTGTGTGTTTTCTTTATCGGAGTGAACCTGCTCTCATAGAGGTGGTGTTTGAAAAGCAATCTCTCTTAAATTATTCCCATCGCTTGGGTTTACTTCAGAGAACAATAACTCTATATTACATCATGACCTGACCAAAGCTGACACACACACACACACACACACACACACACACACACACACACACACACACACACACACACACACACAGCAGCACATCTATAGGCAGAGGTGGAAGAAGTACCCAGATCTTGTACTTGAGTAAAAGTAGAAGTACTCAGATCTTGTACCTGAGTAAAAGTAGAAGTACTCAGATCTTGTACTTGAGTAAAAGTAGAAGTACCAGAGTGTAGGAATACTCTGTTTCAGTAAAAGTCCTGCATTCAAAATGTTCCTCAAGTGAAAGTATAAAAGTATTCTCATCAAAATATAGTGAAAGTAGCGACAGTAAAAGTATTCATTGTGCAGATTGGTCCATTTCAGAATAATATATATGATATGTTTTATAATGATTGATCATGAAAGTGTTCTCAAAGCTGGTAAAGGTGCAGCTAGTTTGAATGACTTTGTATACTGCAGGGTAGCTTGTGAGTTTACTCCAGGTGGAACTAAAGTCTGATTTAACACTTGATTATATTTCACATCATTCATCCACATCTGTGAAGTAATACTGTAAATGTAGTGGAGTACAAGTACACCATCTACCTCTGAATTGTAGTGGAGTAAAAGTACACAGTATCATAACATGGAGTACATGTTCTTAGTTTCTTTAAACCTCTCTCTATAGAAATGCATGCATTTCTCACGGTGCTGCAGGGAGTCATAGTGAGATCATATATTTGTACTTTCTGCATAAATACACCTATTACCTTTCCCTCTGATGTTCACACACCAGCGTGCACACACCCTCACCTCATCACACCTCATCGTATCCTGACATTTCATCTAGAAAACCCCCCAGAACCAGGAGCTGTGAAGTGAGCCTGAAGCTATGCAACGTCTCACTCTCTCCTTCAATATAAAGTCTAATTGACTCTGTTTCTCCCCGCCTCTTTGTCCCTTAAGCCTGTAATGTACCACTTAAAAGGCATTAAGAGCACCATCCCTGTGTTTTCACCAAACAATGAGTGTATGGTATCTTCCTCTTCAAGTCTGGAGCTGCAGAGCATCCATTATGAACACAGGCAGAGTTTGATGTGAGGAGAGATTTCTTATTCTTTGTGTAGTGAG
Source organism: Trematomus bernacchii (assembly GCF_902827165.1). Classification (NCBI taxonomy): domain Eukaryota; kingdom Metazoa; phylum Chordata; class Actinopteri; order Perciformes; family Nototheniidae; genus Trematomus; species Trematomus bernacchii. Next base: position 7,322,241 of record NW_022987616.1, on the reverse strand, counting down.
AATGAAAGGCTCCGAGTCTCCATCCTCGCCTCATGCAGGTGGAGGAGAACAAATATTATCATTTCTCTGCAATAATTCATCTCTAAGGGTCCAACGTTCTTGATATAAACTAACATTGTAAGAGAATGGGTTAGGAATGACTTTGCAATTCAAATACAGCCTGAATCCTACAGATATTACTCAATAAGCCCTCACATTTTGCAGACAACAATGATTATTTGTGTTTCTTTATGAATGCATATCTCCACAGTGGCTGAACACATCTTAACTATTCAAAATGCATTTGAAAAGCCCATTCATCTTCTTTCTTTTGCAATTTAATCCACACAGATAGCACTTACCTTTCTTTTACAATATACATTTCAAGAGACACACGTTCATTACTCTGGTAAAGTAGTGTGGCTTGAGATGGCTGTAACTGGTTATATGAGATAAATATTATCTTTTATTTATAAAATGTTCTTTTAATAAATGAAATACACTTTGTCCCTAGTAGGTAAGGTTCTAAGATAGTGCTTTGAGTCAAAATCAAGACCAAAAGGTGAAAATAATGCAAATATAACTGTGTTTGTGTAGGTATCCCTTTCTCTTACAGTAGGTGCCTAACCAACATGTTACAGTTGGTAATACACTGACGATGCATGAGTACCTTATACAACCCCACTTTAAACTCTCCCTCCTTTTAAAGAAAGGCCTCCTATAGCTCGTGCTAATGTGATATCCTGCGATGGAGGAAGGGGGGGGAACGCTCCGTCCCGATCTATTTTCCTCCTCACAGAAACCATTATTCTGTTTCATTTGTCACATGAGGCGTGCAGGACAGCCCTGTGATTAATGGGGGCTTTATATGGCTGTGCACATCTCCTTCATTATCCCCTTACACTCCTGTCTTTATTTCATCCCTCTCTCCTGCTCCCATATCTCCTCCATCCATTTGTCTCTGCTTGTTCTGTGTGACAGAAACACAGAGCATCAGCTGAGTGATGCACCTAGCAGGAGCCTTTAAAGTGTGTGAATAAGAGCGTACAGTAGGTAGATAGATAGATAGATGGATAGATAGATAGATAGATAGATATACTGTATAGGTAGGTAGGTAGGTAGGTAGGTAGGTAGGTAGGTAGGGTAGGTAGGTAGATAGATAGATAGATAGATAGGTAGGTAGATAGATAGATAGATAGATAGATAGATAGATAGATAGATAGATAGATAGATAGATAGATAGATAGATAGATAGATAGATAGATAGATAGATAGATAGATAGATAGGTAGGTGGATGGATGGATAGATAGATGGATGGATGGATGGATGGATGGATAGATAGATAGATAGATAGACAGACAGACAGACAGACAGACAGACAGACAGACAGACAGACAGACAGACAGACAGACAGATGCATAATGTAAAGATTGGCAGGTACCTGTGTGCCCTCTTCTGGACTCTTTAATGTAATCCATCATTGTCATTTGGACATTATGTTCCCAAGATTCACCTTTAATCTATTATCTTTATCAAATGGATCCATAGCCGGTCATCCAATTTCATTTTTGGGATAATGAAAAGATGGGGTTTTCTATTTAGTTGTGTTTTAAAATGTTTCCTTTTCACATCATGTATGAGGGTTTTCAGTCTGTGGCTATAACTATGGTTTTATTGTCTCGTGTTTTTACGTTAGTTTCTTTTTGACCTACCGGTTTTGTCTAAATGTATTTATGCTGCTTCTTTATATATGTATTGATGTACAGCACTTTGGTCAACTCTGTTGTTTTTAAATGTGCTGTATAAATAAAGTTGGATTGGATTGTGTGTTTTGTAGAGAAAGCTCTCCCATGTCTCCGGGGGTTTAGAGGACAGTAATGAGCGACCCTGTTGATCTGGAGGTGACATTATCCTCCATGTAATTTAACGGCAGCTGATTTCACGACACGCTGACACACCTGACGGGTTTCATCGCCGGACGTGAGAGGAATCTGTAAACTCTGAACGAAGTTTAATGAAAGCTTTGATAAGATTTTATATAAAGAGTCCAATAAACGGATTCTGAGGTCATTAAAGATCTCGTGATTGCATAAGAGTTTAAGAGATGAATTCAGGTTAAATATGGAGTCTAATATAACCAACTCATTATAACAAACTCCATGTTTTGAGGTGTATATCTTTTCTCCAGGGTTTTGAACATATGGTTTAAACTAAGGAAGGTAATATATTTGAGAAACTCTGTCATATTTGTTGAAATTAACTTGAATTCCCGACAGAAATCACTAAATCAAACGCTCTGACAAAAAAAGAATTGCATAGTTTTGAAAATCTTGGTGACTCTTGCTGGTTTCTCCAATGTTACTCACCCAAAATCAAAAATATGCAACAAAGCAACTTGATAGGTTCAGTTTGAGACCATGTTTGTGTCTTAAAATAGGGATTTTCACATAATTTAACTTAAAGTGGACCTATCATGCTATATTTGAATAATATAGTGTAGGACCATACCTATATAAGGCATATTTATACTTTTTCTTTTTCAAAATACCAAACAGATCATGCATTTTAGCCATGCCTCATTTTGCTCAATTTGACAATTTCTAGCTCTGGGCAGATTCAGTGAGAACAGCACCACCTACAGGCCTGGCATATGTACTACAGCGTCTCCAGCGCTTTCGAACGGCAATGGCCGTGGCTGTCTCCTCCTGATTGGTGGAGTTGGCCCAATAGCCGTAGCGCCACCGTCCTGACGTCAGGACAGTGTTCAAATCTGGATCAGTTTTGATCAGATCCGTTGCAGCCCCTTTTTTAGAGATTTGGGTATGGAGGAAAATAGAGAGGGTCGTGTTTTCTGACACTTGGTGAGTTCCCTGGAACACCGGGGACACATATTCATGTAGAAAAGACGTACAAAAGTGCATTTTGCTTGATAGGTCCCCTTTAAGCACGTATCTTACAAAAGGTGGATGTTGATTTTTGGCTTCATTTTTTGACCGAAAACTGCTTTCTCTTGGCGGAATTCACCCCAATTTACTCCCTACACATAATTTGATTAGAAAAGTAGTTGTGATGCTTAAAAAAACCTGGATTTCCACTAGAAATGACCTTTCCTTTGCCAGCGCTGCTTTATGTAAATGTGAGTGGTAGTCACTCCCCTCCCGTCAGAAAGCTGCCGTTCGGAGAGGAGACTTCCTGAATGTCGTAATGATGGGAGTTAAATGTGTGTGTGATGTGTGTTTGGCAGGCGCACTAATGATCACGAGACGCCCCGCTGTGATCCCTGTTTCTGTTGAACGTTGTAATTTGCTGCTCTCAACATGAAAGCCGTCATTAGCCGAACAGCTGAGTGCAGATTTGTTGCTGATTGCAGGAAGAAGCAAAAAAAGGCTTTTTATAGATTCACGTGCAAACACACCATCAGGTTGTTATCGTGCAGGACTATCACAGTACGCAGGTAGAACATAACCAAGTATATTCACTCTTAAAGTATTGTATTTAAGTACTAGTACATACTTGGATAGATAGATAGATAGATAGATAGATAGATAGAGAGAGAGATAGATGGATAGATAGAGAGATAGATGGATGGATAGATAGATAGATAGATAGATAGATAGATAGATAGATAGATATATATAGGTGTGGATTACACATTTCCAGTAACTAATATAATGCAGGATATTATTGTGCAAGAAATGGATTATTAACCTGAGTATTTTCCTTTGATGCTACTTGTACTTTAACTCGGGGCGTACAGTATATTGTACATTTTGCTGGACTACATTTACTTTTACAATCATAGTTTTTCTACTTTTAAAAGATATGAACTCCCACTGGAGGGAACACAGGGATTTGAGCTTTTGCAGACTATTCACATGCACACAGGGCCTCTTTAAAACCAACGTTTTTATACTTTTTCTTAAGTGAGTACTTCCTCCACACCTGTGCACAATTAAAACCACACAAATGCAAAGTGCGTGCGTGCGTGCGTGCGTGTGTTGTGAGGCTCATCATGAGTGTGTCCCATGCAGGAAATATTGACTTTATTACTGCACCACTGACGGCTCCACCCACGATCACCATCACGTCTCACTTCATTAACGAGGACATTATCACTGACGATGCTTATCAGAGAGGGATGGACACTGTGTGTGTGTGTGTGTGTGTGTGTGTGTGTGTGTGTGTGTGTGTGTGTGTGTGCGTGTGTGCGTGCGTGCGTGCGTGCGTGCGTGCGTGCGTGCGTGCGTGCGTGCGTGCGTGCGGAGGACTTGATGACTTTCCTCCACGTCGAGGTGTGTGTGGTGTTGTCAGGGTGTGACGTACAGGATGCAGCAGAACATTCATCTGTTTATATATATCAATATTCCAATTACTTGTATAGAGACTATTCTGCACTATTTCTATTATGTTCTATTTTATTTTGCACTTGCACTATTTTATCTGTTTTATTGTGTTGCACTGTTGGAGGATCCTGTGACCTCAGATCTTCTTCTTTGTGTGAGGGTAGAATTACATTACATTCAAGATGTCAGGACACCAAGAAATTAATTGCCAACAAAATTTGATTTAAATGAGATAGTACCAATTAGTACTTCATCCCCACTCATTTTTCAAAACAAACAAACACTGACCACACACACACACACACACACACACACACACACACACACACACACACACACACACACACCTCGTAAATTGTGTTCCATATTATGTTGAATTGTTTTTCCTTGCTACTGTCTATTGACATTGTTTTTTCTCTATTCAAATAATATTTCATTAACATTTCCCATTTGTACAGAGTGGGTGCTTCTTTTTTTGTGACCTAAGATTTTCATTGTCATAACTACACTGTAGTTTTGTACAAATGACAATAAAAGCCTTGAATCTTGAAGGGATCTGTTAGCGGAGACGGAGAGTTTGATTTGATTTATTTCGAATGTGTAAAACAATAATACAAACAAATAATAATAATAATGAAGTGTAACATGAGAATTATTATACTATACAAACTTAAGCTGTGTCAAATTGATATACAAAAATATTACTCATTTGTATAGCGCCTTTCAAGGGACCCAAGGCCACAAAAGGGGCAAATAATAAAGTGAAAAAATGAAATAAATAGCAGTAGGAAGTTAGAGAATCCGGCAATCATCTCAGTGTCCGTCTCTCCGTGGTCATTTGCAGATTTAGACCAGTGCGCGTGACTCTGGGCGAGACAATTATGATTTATCCGTGGCTTTTTTGCCATGTGTAAAATGATTCATGGCTCTACTTTATCCCGAGCCATGCAGCGTGGAGTCTGGCTCACTTCCTGTTACTCCTTGCTTTCATAAATCACCTTCTGACTGCGTTCCCATTCGCTGAGGACTCCACATTGTTTATGCATTTCCCAATTCAGCACTGGAAGAAATGAAAATGAGCTTGGTAAGATTTCTTGAAATAAGAAGGGATATTTAGATAATCAGATCAGCTGGAGAACTCATTTTGAACTATATTTGACCAGAATCAGGAAATGTTGTATTACAAAATAAGCCGCTAATACTCCAAAGTTTTCTGTTTTCTGATGTTAGTTGGTGATTTTCTATTAAATATGTAAAAAAACATGTGTTTAATCTGAGATACAACTCAAAATAAGATGTTTTTGACTTAACAAGATGATGCATTGTCTAAAAACAAGACCTGATATCTCACTGCAGTGTTACTTCTGAAGTTATTATGTCTTATATCAGATTACATGTCATTTGTTAGACACTTTTATCCAAAGCGACTTACATACATTGAGTACTGTGGACAATCCCCACAGGAGCAATTTGGGGTGAAGTGTCTTGCCCAGGGACACAACCACATGCTGACTGCAGTGAGACTTGAACATGCTATCCCCTGATTCGAAATCCATCACACTATCCACTGAGCCACAGCCTCCCTAGACAAATATACTTGGCAAGATTTTGAGTTTTTGTAGTGATAGTAGCGTCCTCCCCACATCTTACACTGGCTCGATATCTGTGGCATTACTTATTTTAATGTGGCATATTTTCTGGCTTTTTTGTCATCGTGCAGAAACTACAGGCCCAATATTTTATATAATAAAGCTTGTTAGAAAGTTGAAGCGTGGGCCAAAGAATAACCCATAAAATGTTGGGGTGGATCCAAAGCACATGGCAGATACTCAAACTATATTTCACTTTCTTTAGGTTTGTGAGATCGGGTGTCAGGTATTCTTGTTTTGAAGACGAAGAGTTAGTCTAAAGAAGACCAGGAAGCTTTTTGAAAAGTTTAACAATATTTATTAATGCAATAGTATAGTAGGTTTACAAGGGAACACAGCTGTGGTTCTTAAATTCAATTCACTGGTCCACAACATCCACATGAATAGAAGAGAACGTTCATCTCTATAACATCGTATTTATATCGTATTTAGTCTCCTTCCATTGGCTGACGTCGACGGGGGCGGGTCTTCTTCTGTCGCCTCTGATGACGTAGCCGTAGCATCTCTTATGATATTTTAATATACAATTCTTCTGATGTTTGTTGGTCATTAAACACATAATAATAGTAGTAATGCAGCGTCGATGAGTGAGAGTTAGAGACGGTGTGTTTAGTGCGTAACTCCACGCGTCATTCTCCTTATATTCACATACATGATATACTATTAGCTACATGCTAGTTGGCTAAAAACAATCAATAACCTGAAACTGAAAGTCCAATGTGTCGCCAACATCTGGTCCGTGGGAAAACACTGCTTCAGTAAAGGATGTCCCTGAGCCTGTTTTTCAGGTCTCAGGCTCGAAAAGGACATTCCCAGAACAAATGACCATATCTTCCCTTCTAAAAGGGTTAAATTAATGATCTTTTTTCTCAAAGTAATGATAAACCTGTGAGTTGGATGTAGAAGAGTCAGAATCAATATAGATGTTTTTATTTTAAAGTAAATTCAGATTGAACATAGTAAAAAACTGTAAATTATAGTGTCCGTCCAAATATTCTTTTTTACTTATAGTGAAAACTACCCTTGAATGATGGCATATAGACTAAAAGCTTTAGGAATCCAAACTATAACATATAATAAGTACCCTGTATTAAGATTGATGCAAAACAAGTGACATTTGACCTTTTTAGAGAGGTTTAGCAAAAAAAAACACGTCTGGGGTCATTTGGGTGGATTTGCCATATCTCTGATCGATTTGGGTGATTGACACCTCAGGGTAAACGTTAGAACCAGTGGCGGACTGGCCATTGGGACGTTCGGGACGAATCCCGATGGGCCGGTACTGAAGCGGGCCGGTTGGACGATGTGGGCCGGTCGGATAGGTCACTAGCGCCCCCCCCCCGAAGTGGGCCGGTCGAGAGTCCCGGGCTGATTTTTAGTCCCAGTCCGCCCCTGGTTAGAGCCAACAGAATCGAGGGGAAGTTCCTAAATCCGGCACAATATATTGATTATTTCTTACACGGGCAACTCTGATGCATTAATATGGTGTTGGAATAATTGTAAAAGTGAGTTTCCGACTGTGAAAATGCACATGAATGCCCCCTCAGTTCAAACTTAGACAGATATCAGCAATACATGCATCACACCTGCTTCCATGTTTCCACATTACCCCTTAAAATACTTCCTCCTCTCCTAATGGCACCATCAGAAAAGCACCTGAATGCACCATTAGCCCCGTGCCATTCTACTTCATCATGTCCTCAGAGAAGCTATACAATACATGGAAATGTAAAGGCAGGTTTTGCACATTTGCACAACATGCATTAGCACATTAGCTAATCCACAGAAATGTTGTTGTGGATATGAATGATTCACTCTGGTGAGGAAGCTGTTAATTGTCAGATATCGGAGCCTCCCTGAAGTCTCTTCTGGGAAACTGAGACGGTAAAAAGCTCTTAGAGATCCTGGGGAAAGCTTTTCTCGCCACACGTGACACATTCACTCCTTCAGTGACGAGATGAATACAGACGGGAAGAGCATTATGGGATATAAAGACTTCATATGACATGAGGAACTTAAACATAAAAGTTCTGATCAGATAATGTTATATTACATCTAAGGCTGCAACTGGCCATTTGTATGAACCATTAATCTGCTGTTTCTTAATAGTTTGGTGTATTAAATATCAGAAAATAGTCAAAATGATGTCTTTAGTTCTTAGTATTATCAGTTTTATGCTCAAAACATTCACTTTATGATATTAAAAGTGGAAAATGTCCATATTTTATAGGCAGGAAACGTCATTTTTTGCACAAAAGACTACTGTTAGACATTTCAAATCTGCATATTTGAGACTGAAAACAATATTTCCTGCCATGACATGACTGGAGGATCTTAAACCTTAAAGTTCTGATCATTATTTATTGATCAGATATGCTTAAAGTATATCTAGGGATGCAACCGGTAATTTATGAACCATTAATCTTCTGTTTATTCATAGTTTGGTGTATTAGAAAAGTCATAAAGTCAAAAATGATGTCTTTAGTTGTTAGTTTGATCAGTTTTATACCAAAAAATATTCACTTTATGATATTAAAAGAGGAAAATCTCCATATTTTAAAGGCAGGAAATGTCATTTTTTTGCACCAAAGACTACTGTTAGACATTATTACAACAGTCAATCATTGCAGCTCTAATAATTGAAGCAACAAGTGGTCACAAATCTGCATTTTTGAGACTGAAAACAGTGTTCCCTGCCTTTCTTTGCATGAAAGATTAACAGATAATTGATAACACGAATCACTGCAGCTCTAATGAAGTCCTATGGTTGCCCTGTTATGTAACTTAAAACAAGATATCTCCATGTTCTCAAGCCTCTGTGCTTTAAATATAAAGAAGGATCACAGTGGAAAGATTTCATTATCCTGCTAACACTTTATAGAGAAGCATGTCACGACGTAGTTTTTTCCCGGCTCAGATTCAACAGTTGATGCAGTGAAACGTCTCCAAGTTCATCATGTCTTTATGTGTTCGGGACTGAGTGCCTCTTGGGACACACTACAGTTAATAATAAGAGGTTGAGTGTTGGCACGCAGCCCACCTGTCACTTTACTGAGGCTCAGCGTTTGGCAAAGTCACCACAAAGTGTGTGTACTGTTCACATTGAAAAACATGCAAGTATACCCGATCATATTTATGCATAGTGTAGATGTGGATGTTTATGAAAAGTTAAAGGATGTTTAGGTGATACTGTATATATCAACCCTTCCTCTCGGAGATATGACACATCAGCTGGCACTGCATCGCCTTTTCCACCTTCACTTCAGACAATGGTGCAGCACATCCATAATGCATAACGTCATTACACATGTACAGAAGGATCCTCCCTTTGATGTGTGTGTGTGTGTGTGTGTGTGTGTGTGTGTGTGTGTGTGTGTGTGTGTGTGTGTGTGTGTGTGTGTGTGTGTGTGTGTGTGAGGTGGGTCATGTTTAACAAGCATCATGGTCAGAGTTTCTGTGCAGCCTGTCTGAGTCAGTGTTCACTAAGTGAGGTTAATCTAGTTAAAGTGGATTGCACCGTGTGTGCGTGTGTATGTGTGTGTGTGTGTGTGTGTGTGTGTGTGTGTGTGTGTGTGTGTGTGTGTGTGTGTGTGTGTGTGTGTGTGTGTGTGTGTGTGTGTGTGCGTGCGTGCGTGCGTGCGTGCTTGCGTGCGTGCGGTTCAAGTTTTTAAAGACGTGGACAGTGAGAAAGCTGCATGTGTCTGCAGGGAAATGTACTTTAACAAAAACGCCTGAAATGATCCTTAAAGGAGGATTAGAGGCATTATCCTTTTTCAAGGTTTTCTGTGTTTCTCGTAAGAAGCCATTTATAAAAGACAGTAATCTGTGAAGTGTGTAATTAGGTGCATTCAATAAAAGACCCTCTTAGAGCTGTACTGAATACTTCTTAACGTTGCCATGTGTATTGATCGTGTTTAAAGCCGGGCTTTATGCACAGTGTCGGATAAAGACGAGGCTACACTAATATTATTAGTGTAATTAGATTTAGTGTATAAGACTCCAGTGATCCAAACGCTTCCAATAACACGTTCAAAAGTCCACATTTATTGGAAAAATCGATGTTATAATCTCAAAAATGTATGTTTTTATGAAACCGAATACTCTGCATCCATCCAGTTGTTGTTGTTGTTGTTGTTCAGCCCTTAAAAAAAAAGTCCCTGCAAGAATATAATTGCTATTGGAGGCACACCCCCCGATTAACTAAGAGCACCATCAATTACTTTCAGCCACAATAACAAAAACTCTTTATTTCTCCTTTTTTTGGAGGAATGTTTTAATCAAATTAGGACGACAGACATCCAAGTTTCATTCAAAGAACCAAATTAAAAGCTGCAAATTGCCTCAAACTTTTCCTCTTGACTCTCAGTAACCTCATCCATTTAGAGTTGTGTGTCCTCCCTCCTTCAGTGGAACAAAAGCCCATGAACCTGTCCCCTGTTATAGAATAGAAACAGCAACGAGGGGTTCAGGTGTCCCCTGATCCAGAGCTTTGTCGGTACGCGACAGCGAGCTTCCTGGCACGGACGCTGACATCCTGCCGTTGTTCTGGATCTGCAGAAAGCTGCGGCTCAGTGAGCTGGAAGCGACGACGCCGCTCTGACATTTCAACACATAATAAACCTTCTCTGATGACAAGCATGACCTGTAGACTATGAAATATATAACCAGGCAACAAGTGTGACCTCTGCTTCACACACAACACCTGACTCACTGTTCCCTCTCACATACCTCTCACAGAACGTCTTGTACATGCATTGTCATTTATGCATTATTAGTAGGGAGTTCATGGTAATGTCATCGCTAGATTAGCAGCTTTTTCTTGTGCTGTGTCCGCCATTTTTGTAGTTTCTTCTTGGACGCTAGCCTACATCTGTTGCTGTCTTTTTATGGAGGTCAACACCAAGTAAAACATTCATTATCCCATAGAGAGGCGAAGTCCCGCCCATCTACTTCCGACCCATGGGACCTTATTTCGGAAAAAGTATGTATTGAAGTCAATGGGGAGAGAAAACGTATCTCTCGATCCCGTTTGAATTGTGCCATGAATTACACATATGATGTTTGTCAATCTTAACAAATTATTTCCATGTCAAAAAAGTCACAGTTTGTCGTAAAACTGTTGAAATATAAGACTATGAAAAATACGCAACTAGAAAGACTACAAATCCCAGAGTCCCGGTCCTGCATGCTGGCTCTTAGGAACCGACTAACTCCCCTTGTGTGTATGTACAGCTCTCAACATGCCCAGACTTGGAGTGATTTTCACCTCGTTTAATACTTTCCGCCTCATTCTGAAAGAAAGAAGTGAAATGTGCCAACGTGACGGCCGTCTTGGTGTGTGGTGCGAGACGGGAGATGTAGTTCATTGAGCGGTTTCACACAAAACAAAGTGTTACTGTTATCTTTTTATGGAGATCAACACCAAGTAAACATTCATTATCCCATAGAGAGGCGAAGTCCCTCCCCTTCCGGTGGACCTCCATGGGACCTTAATTTGGAAAAGTTATGCATTGAAGTCAATGGAGAGAGAAAGATTATCTCTCGATCCCGTTTGAATTGAGCCACGAATTACACACATGATGTTTGTCAATTTAAAAGATCATTTTGCAAGTCAAAAAAATTAAAATGTGTCGGAAAACTTCGAAGTAACACTTTTTTTGTGTGAAAGCGCTCAATGAACTACATCTCCCATCTCGCACCACACACCAAGACGGCCGTCACGTTGGCACATTTCACTTCTTTCTTTCAGAATGAGGCGGAAAGTATTAAAAGAGGTGGAAATCACTCCAAGTCTGGGCATGTTGAGAGCTGTACATACACACAAGGGGAGTTAGTCGGTTCCTAAGAGCCAGCATGCGGGACCGGGATTCTGGGATTTGTAGTCTTTCTAGTTGCGTATTTTTCATAGTCTTATATTTCAACAGTTTTACGACAAACTGTGACTTTTTTGACATGGAAATGATTTTTTAAGATTGACAAACATCATATGTGTAATTCATGGCACAATTCAAACGGGATCGAAAGATACGTTTTCTCTCCCCATTGACTTCAATACATAATTTTTCCGAAATAAGGTCCCATGAGTCGGAAGTAGATGGGCGTGATTTCGCCTCTCTATTGGCTTTTTATTTTTATCTGCAGGTGTTTTTTAGCACTGTGTCCGCCATTTTTGTAGTTCCTTCTTGGACGCTAGTCTACGGTCTTGCACCTGTTGCTGTGTTTTTATCGAGGTCAACACCAAGTGAAGTCCCATTATGGTTGTACCTGGGGTTAGATTATTGCACACAATAAACAAAGGTGATAAAGCATGTTATTGAGTGAGTTTTGGAGGTGATGGGAGGCGGGTTTTGTAACTTTTGGTCAATCTGTTTCCTTGTTTGTAATCTTTATGCTAATCTAAGCTAACAGGCTGCAGTCAAAAGCTTCTTCTTATTTGTTTGGACCTGTGGTATCAATACTTGGTCAGAAAGCAAGCTAGCTTTTGTTGAATTGTACCCATAGTATTCTAGGTAAGCTCACATATTCCTCGCAGAGTCGTGTTTTAAGACAGGAGCAATCTTCTTGTGCTCCACAGACGGAGGGGGATTTATGATTTGTGATTTATGCAAGAGCATAAAAGTAAGAGCGAGGGAATAATCTTTACGACCTTTAACAGAGATGCATCTGTTTCCTCATTGTCTCATTCTCTCTTTCTGTTCCCATGCCTTCAGCTCATCCTGCACAAACCTAATCTGGTGTTCTGTGGGGGGGATTAGCCCAACAAATTCAGACTGTTCTTAAACCCTGAATCACGTCCTCCTCGCACATAATGTATCCAGATTAAAACGTGGACTCTATTCTCACAGTTCTTTCTCCGAATCCAATTCAATTAAATAACAATCGCGGTCCTAATTGTGTTCTAATTGCTGTTGCATCGCCGGCTTGTTGGCAGACGCTGAGATTTCTTGGTGTGTTTTCCGGAAAGCTGCCCACCCGCATTACAAGATGGGATTGTACCGGAAGTTTTGAGTGGATGGAGAAGGACCCACTCGGATTGAATTACTTTGCCATTACTGACCACTTAACAGGAGGAGACTTTGGCTTTTCCCAACCCCTCCCAAACAGCTGCATGTGCGTTATGAAAAGTCTCCCTCATATGCACTCTGCTGCATCCATTTGACTGCAGACAGAGGTTGGAGACAGAAGAGTTTTGAGGTTTGATTCATAGTAGGACTTAATTGCTCTTACAGATGGTTATTAGGAAGCATCAGAGCAGGTCTGTGGTTCACTGAGGGTTTAAGGATAATGATGGGCTTCATATGTGGCCTCTGATAATCAATTTAAATGCATTTAGATCATCAGGAGCAGGATGAAGAGTCACGTGACTGCGTTGGTTTGTTAAAAACTCTTCTTATTGTACCCTTTGTACAACAGCTTATCAGGTACAAAAACAATAATAGTTACAGGAGTTCTTATCTTCTAATCCTAGAGTTGTATATTTGCTAGAAAAGAAAGGAAATTCTCTGAGATTAAAGCCACAATTTTACAATTTAAGATCTAGAAAATGTAGGAAAGCCTTTCCCTGATGTGTTTCCATGTCAGAAACCTTATTTGTTTAGACTGACTTTACTCTCTGAGAATTTAAGAGGTTTCTTCCCCATTCATTTGTGAGGTTTTCTAGTAAATTCACCTCTTTTAATCTGAGTTTTCCCACTGTTTCTCTTGTGATATTCCCCACAATACGGCATTGTACTCAATTGAGCAAAGTACCGTGTCATTCCCTTCAGTGTATGTCTATCAGCAGGAAGGTGTGTTTATTTGGCAGGTGTCGTCCTCTTTCTGCTGAGATGAAGGCTCGAACCCTTGGGAAGATTTGAGGTCGATAGTGAGTGCTGATAAGGCTAGTTACCATGGTGATTAATTGTAATTGCACCCTGTTGTTGAAGAGATCAGGAAGTGGTCAGTCACAACGACGCATTTTTAAAGTGGCAAAGTGGAAGATTGACTTTCTCTGCATTTCAAGCGAGCAGACACTGCGATTTTTCACTATTTAGCTTCTATAACAAGTCTTTTTTACAAATAGGTGGAAAGAAAACTACTTTTAGGTGTTGATTTAGCTAGTTTTGTCTATTTGTGTCTGTAGATTTCTCCTAAATCCACCTAAAGTTACTGTTAGATAATGCCTCATTGCATAACATCAGAAAAAAACGATAACCGGTGAAGTTTCATAATAATATCTTTTTTTTAAAACTAGTTTTTTAAGCAATGAATTGGGGATTGAAGGGTCAGTGACATGAATTAATTAAGAAGAACTGCCTTCAAAGATGCATGTTTTAATCCTTCTTCTTCTTCACCATATTTATCAGACCTCAACGAAACACAAAATGACTTCTTTTCTAGAAATTGGTTTGCAACGCCTCACTTAGTCGGACGAAAGCATCCCTCTCCTCCCTGTCTCCTCTGAGCTGTTTTCCTCTCATTATCAAAGCAAATAAAAGCAGCCGATGCATCACCGTTACTCCGCGCCTCCTCCTACTGTTGCTCTGAAGTGTCCATTAATTAGGATCTCCTGTGAGTGGGCAACACATTGTTCTGATCTGGGGTCAGCCTGAGACTCACTGGGTTATATAAGTGCTGGTTTTTGGAGAATGAATATTTGATTGGTGCCCGTAATGCAGAGTGAGCGTTGGGATGAGGAGGCGGTTAAGTGGGCGGGATGGCCGCATGCCAACACTGAGGAGAGCTTTTACTGTACCCACTCTCTTCCTCTTCCTCTCCTCTTCTTCATCTCTTGGCCCATCATCTGTCTTTGCACTTACGCTGTCAGGTCTCACTCCTCTCTGCCGTTAGATTCCCTCTTTATTGCTGATTTGCGTCTTTGTGATTTGCTCTAAAACGCCGGCGCAGTCAACGCGGAGTCAGAGGGCATCGAGTGTTTTCCAAAACTAGATCACACTTTGTCACCAGAAGGAGGTTGGCAACATGCATGGGGGGGATCTGGGATGTGATGTAAATTATCTTCACTTTTACCAGATGCGATGAACACAAACATTTGCCAAAAAAAATCCTTAACTTTCGGTACTTTAAGTATATTTTTATAGCCAAGTAACACAGTATTTTTTTTCTTATTTTTACATGCATGATGGAATCTGGGGAAAAGAGGTTTATTTTCACAATAAAAAAACATAAGCTCTGTCAAGGTATAGTTAATTAATGACCCCCTTTTTTCTTTATTTACGTACCATTTGTACTTGTATTCCTGTATTTTCTATATGCTACTTTATACTTCTACTCCACTGTTGGAAGCCAATTAGGAAAGTGAATATATAGGAGTGAGAGAAGTATCACTTAGTAATAACATTAATAAAATGTACAAGGATATTATTATATTGCTCAAATCTTTGTTATTTCTCATCAGTTAGAAGTGAAAGTAATAACAGGTTAAGATATCCAGCAGCAGAGTATAAGGTATTTTAAATTATCTTAACTTTTACCAGCTGCGACGAATCAATGTCTTTGAAATTTGACAAAGAAAGTACCTTAACTTTTGGTACTTTAAGGATATTTTGATAGCAAATATTCTACTTTTTTTTTACATGCAACAGAGTATGTTTCTACCCAAGCATCCCATCTGAGTACTTCTTCTTTTATGACTCCACCTCCTCTCTGCAGAAGCATGTCTCCGGTCACATGCTCTACACATGTCATGTTTTCTCCGTGAGTAAGCCTGTTTACAACAACATGTACATGTGGAGAGTTATGTAAACAACAGGCTGTGCAACAGTTATGAGAAAAGGACCGATGCTGAGTTAATAACGATGAAGAGATGGTGGAGGTCATCGCCGCCACCGAGGAGAAATGAGAGCACAAAGGTGACGGAGAAATTCTCCTCTAATTATCTTTTGATGCCGATCAAATCCAGACCAATTAATATGGAGGTGAGGCAGAGAACTGAGCCTCAGGAAGAGTGACTCCTACCTGTTCCTGACTGTATGTGAAACTTTCAGAAACACTGTGTTAGTATCCAAACTGAGCAGCATCCCCATGGTGTTCTTTCTTGTAAAAAACAGCTGACTTATTGACTAGAGAAACACTTTTCAGCTTCTCTTTCTTCTTGTAGAGGTCACAGCCTTGGAGGGAGGGGTGCATCTCTCTCTTCTCCCCCAAGAGGGAGGTCATGGAGAGAGGAGTTTAATGCCTCCCTAATTGTTGCTCCCATGTGGGTGAGTGTGGGCGAGAGAGTGATAGGAGAAGGGGGAGGAGGGGAGTGAGGGGATATGAGGGTTATTTCTCACAAAGGCTAATGATAGCAGCGCCATGCAGAATGAGAGCCAGATATTCACCCACTGAGTCCAGGGAATACTTTTCAGGGAAATTAAAGGTTTCCATCACGGTTTTAAGACTTAAAAAGATCCGGCTAATGAGAAGGGTGACGTAGGAAAAAGTGACGGCTGTTTTCACATTGTTTTTTACTTAAAAGAGGTCTTATACTAAGGGTTTTCCCTCTCCTGTAGTGTGTTCTAGAGGTTTTAGTATATGGTTTGCAAAGGCTAAAAGAGAGGACTCTTTAAAGTAGAGACACTACATACTGATATACACCTGAACATCAGCAGGAGAGGACTCTTTAAAGTAGAGACACTACATACTGATATACACCTGAACATCAACAGGAGAGGACTCTTTAAAGTAGAGACACTACATACTGATATACACCTGAACATCAGCAGGAGAGGACTCTTTAAAGTAGAGACACTAAATACTGATATACACCTGAACATCAGCAGGAGAGGACTCTTTAAAGTAGAGACACTACATACTGATATACACCTGAACATCAGCAGGAGAGGACTCTTTAAAGTAGAGACACTACATACTGATATACACCTGAACATCAGCAGGAGAGGACTCTTTAAAGTAGAAACACTACATACTGATATACACCTGAACATCAGCAGGAGAGGACTCTTTAAAGTAGAGACACTACATACTGATATACACCTGAACATCAGCAGGAGAGGACTCTTTAAAGTAGAGACACTACATACTGATATACACCTGAACATCAGCAGGAGAGGACTCTTTAAATTAGAGACACTACATACTGATATACACCTGAACATCAGCAGGAGAGGACTCTTTAAAGTAGAGACACTACATACTGATATACACCTGAACATCAGCAGGAGAGGACTCTTTAAAGTAGAGACACTACATACTGATATACACCTGAACATCAGCAGGAGAGGACTCTTTAAAGTAGAAACACTACATACTGATATACACCTGAACATCAGCAGGAGAGGACTCTTTAAAGTAGAGACACTACATACTGATATACACCTGAACATCAGCAGGAGAGGACTCTTTAAAGTAGAGACACTACATACTGATATACACCTGAACTTGCAAATTGTGTCTTCTCACACTTCCTCTGAACTTGTTGATGAGACCTCTCGTTTCTATTCCCCTCTCAACACAGATAACGCTGTTTGTTTATTTCCCTGCACACTTTATAATAATTTTCTTTTGACATTTGCTTGGATTGGCGTTGTGAGTTTCCAGAGGGTATAAAATAAAATGTGCTCCGCTTGTGTTGTGGCATTTAACCTTTGCCATGGTCGTGTACCGTATTTGACAACTGTGTGTGTGTGTGTGTGTGTGTGTGTGTGTGTGTGTGTGTGTGTGTGCGTGCGTGCGTGCGTGTGCGTGTGCGTGTGTGTGTGTGCTCTCACTGCTTGCGAACAATGTGAGATGAAGTTTCAGGAATGTTTTTGATTGCTTGTCATCGCTCTTTTCTCCTAAACCTTTCCCAACGAGGGCCTCAAATACAAATATTTCCCTGAAGTCAAATAACTTTCTGATAATCACGAGTGATTGATTCTCCGCGTCGTCGTTATTAATTCTGCTGTGAAGGGATCATTATGTAAATTGAAAGGACTGCATGTCATTAAGCGCGATGCCAGCATGAGACTCATTAACCGGAGCTGGCCAGGTTTTTTCTTTTTCTTGTGAATGATTTTTCTCTCGCTCCAAAAATCCAGTTATTCTTAGCTTTTGTAGCTCCGGGCAACTGTTGCCATGCATACATATCCATAGATACGCTCGGCAGCGCAGGCTTCTCCTTATTTTATTATTATTTTCTCAGCAGTGGGAAGGCGCTGTGGCGAGGAGGGCGAGAGGAAAGGTGGAGAACGAACCCAGGGGAACATCGATTTCCAAAGAGTGGGAGAATAGAGCCTTTTCCAAACACTGTAAAAAGAAAAACAAAGTGTGTTGACCGTAGTGAAGTACAGCGGTGGAAGAAGTACTATAACACAGTTTAGGAATACTCTGTTGCAAGCAAAGGTTGGGCATAGTAAGTACAACATATACTTATCCTGCAAGGACCAAAAGCTCTTATTATGGATATAGGATATACATATTTGTATACATATCTTTCTATATATTTGTTTTTGTATTCAGGATTGTGGGAAAGGGTATTTCGATCTCTTTGTCTGTACACACAAACTTTGACAATAAAGTTGACTTTGACTTTGACTAATTGCACTGGATTATAATTAGTTATCTATTATTGTGAATGTAATTTAAAGAGACCCTATTCTGCAAGATTTTTGTATTTGTTATTATCCAGATTAAAGTGTGGGAAGACAAATATGTAAAGAAAGTGTCCAAGTTCAGGAGAGAAAGAGGTGTATCGTTATAAAAAGGTTATATTGGTGTGTGTGTGTTTTGCACCATGCATTTAAATCAGTGTTTAAGGTCCCTTTAATTACTTTTAAGACAGTATTAAACCATTAAATGTCAGTTTTTTTTACATTATTTCCCGAATTGTCGATGAAGAATGTAACTTAAAGAGACCCTATTCTGCCAGATGTTTGTAGATGTTATTATCCAGATTAAAGCATGGAAGGAAAAGATGCAGAAAGTGCCCACGTTCAGGAGAGGAAACGTAGGAAGTCATCAACATGTTATTAAAAATATGTAATATTGACATTTTAAAGGGTTGAGGGAATTGTGCAAGTATGTACATGATTTAATAATTGCTAAGGGTCCCCTGAATTGCTTTTAAGACATTATGAAACCATTAAATGTCATTTTTTTTTTACGTTATTGCTCGAATTGTCGATGGGGAATGATCCAGATTAAAGTGTGGGAGGAAAATATGTAAAGAAGGAAGCAGAAAGTGTCCAAAAAGGACATAGTATTGATATTTTAAAGGGGTGGGGGAGTTTGTACATGCTTTCAAATGCATTTAAATAAGTGGTTAGGGTCGCCTGAATTACTTTTCAGAGCGTATGAAACCATGAAATGTCAGTTTTTAACATTATAACTCGGATTATTGCTTGTCGACGGAGAGAGAATGAAATAAAGTTGGAAACAAAGAGTGTGTGTGTGTGTGTGTGTGTGTGCGTGCGTGCGTGTGTGCGTGTGTTTGTGCGTGTGTGTGTGTGTGTGTGTGTGTGTGTGTGTGTGTGTGTGTGTGTGTGTGTGTGTGTGTGTGTGTGTGTGTGTGTGTGTGTGTGTGTGTGTGTGTGTGTGTGTGAGCGGCTTATCTGTTCCTCCTGCCTGCTGTGGGCAGATGTTTTGCAGAAAGCTTCCGAGAAAAGAGACCCCTCCCCATGTAAACATCTCAACAATACCTTAAGCTTCTTATAGACTTATATGTCGTAGCTGTGTTTGACCCGCGTGGCTTTTAATTTACTTTCATTCATGTGACATAACTCTTTATTCATCCGTACATCCGCATCTCAGCGAGGGGAAGTGCAGCTTAAGGAGGAAACTGCAGCGTGTGCATTAAACTTTCAGAGTATCGTCGCTTCCTTTTCGGAAACTGAGCTCTGAAACTGAACACTTGACACGACATGTGATACCTTTTGTTCCGCTAAACATCACTTCCTCTCATCAGATCTCAGGAAACAAGCTTCAATCATATATATTCCCTCGATTGGGAGCAGTTTAAGGTCAATATTTATTAGCTGAAGGGACACTTTGAGGAACCCTACGACTTTATAAATCACGTATTCCTCCTAGAGAGTATGTATTATTTACATTGTGCTATGAGCAAAACATCTGACCTGTTTAAAGTTAAAATATTTCTAAATAGTATCATCATTTTATTAATTTGAAACAAGGCTTCAAAGCAGCTATAAACCCATCAAAATAAATGTTTATTTAATTTGAAAGGTCTCCACTAAAATGGTGTTGTTCAGAGACTTTTAAAGAATGATACAACTTGACTTAAACATGACTCTTGCTTTGGATTCTGTGAGAACAGCACCACCTACAGGCCTGGCATATGTACTACAGCGTCTCCAGCGCTTTCGAACGGCAATGGCCGTGGCTGTCTCCTCCTGATTGGTGGAGTTGGCCCAATAGCCGTAGCGCCACCGTCCTGACGTCAGGACAGTGTTCAAATCTGGATCAGTTTTTATCAGATCCGTTGCAGCCCCTTTTTTAGAGATTTGGGTATGGAGGGAAATAGAGAGGGTTGTGTTTTCTGACACTTGGTGAGTTCCCTGGAACACCGGGGACACATATTCATGTAGAAAAGACGTACAAAAGTGCATTTTGCATGATAGGTCCCCTTTAAGTCATCACTTTGGAATTAATCTGAAAATGACGTTTTCTTCGGTCCGATTTGATTTATTGTTTAAATACATTTCAACAGCAGCGAGGTATAAGTCACCTATAGACCACAATCTTAAGAATGTAAATGCAGATTGTGTGATTATGAATGCAAGTCATGAGGTAAGACTAGTTGACTTACATAAGACCTCGTGTATCTGTGTGCTGTCTGGAAATTCAAATGCAGCAATGATATCTCTTCCTCTTTCATCTTGCTCACTTCCCTCTTGAATCTAAAGCACCGAGGGGGGTTTCAGTGTAAGCTTCAGTAAGCCACTTTAAAGACATTTGGATTATACATAAGGTGTTTTTTTGGGTTGATTCTCCCTCTTTAAGTGCAGTGGAGGGACGGTGTGTTTGCTAACCATGTCCGATGATCACAAATTGAAAAGGAGAGGAGAGGGAAGCAGAGGTTAGGACAACAGATTGAATTTCCTCAGCTCTTCATCTATACATGGATTTATCCCAAGCGAGCCTTAAGCTGCCATTCTTACCTCATTAATTCTGTGTGTGTGTGTGTGTGTGTGTGTGTGTGTGTGTTTGTGTGTGTGTGTGTGTGTGTGTGTGTGTGTGTGTGTGTGTGTGTGTGTGTGTGTGTGTGTGTGTGTGTGTGTGTGTGTGTGTGTGTGTGTGTGTGTGTGTGTGTGTGTGTGTGTGTGTGTGTGTGTGTGTGTGTGTGTTGACATCATGACGTTCCCATTTCTTCCTCTCTTCAAAGCAGCGTTTGATGGGAGGTGGCGGTGTGGGAAGCAAAGGGGGAACTTTGTCTCTGCCAACTTGTAGAGTCATTGATCGGCTGCTAATCAATTTGATTATTTATCTTTCAATTTCATGGAGGGGTGAGCTAGAATAAAGCTGAATGCATTAGTGGAGGAGGAGGAGGAGGAGGAGGAGGAGGAGGAGGAGGAGGAGGAGGAGGAGAAGGAGGCGGAATTTCACTTTTCCCGGTGATGCACCACTGAGAACTGCTGGAAGAGAAACTTTAGGGCTTTAAAAAGTGAGCAAATGTGTTAAAATCCCTGCTGTAAATCACACAGTAATGTTTGTGGTAACCCTTTAGATTAAGGTACACTTATTCACCATCAACTAGTTGTTCATTAACATATTAAAAGTCAAAACTACCAGCTTATTGATTATGAACAAGACTTCACTTTAAAATAGGGAACATATTCTGAGTTACAAATACCACATTTTGAGTTATTTTGACACAATTAACACGTGTAGTTTCTTGTCTTGTTACATAAGAATAGACCATATTTGTTAGGTGTTATTATGAGAGAATTACTATTCTTATTAGGCCCATATTGAGCATATTAAGACCCAAACTCATGTACAACAACGTCCTTACTTGCATTAAATAAGCACCAATTAGAGGGTTATTAAGGAAAAACTTTTAACTAATGGTTTAGTACTTGTAGAATAAGGTCATGTAGAATAAGGCATTAATAAGTGAAGAGAATATGTGTACCTTAAAGGTGGGGTAGGTAATTCACTTCAGAAACACTTTTTGTTATATTCCATGGAATGCTCTTAACATCCTGATAGCAATGAATATATTAAATGCTTTGACAATAAATACATAAAGAAATATCATCTGTGGAAGCTGTAGTACTGTAAAAAGCACGACCAATCATCTGAGCCGGCCCGGCTAAAATAACTGGATGGCCTACCTGCCTGTCAGCCTTCCATCTGTGCACAAACTTATCTCGTGCCCTCATTGGTCATGTGCGCGTTCGTGTGTGTTGGAGGAGGGGCTCTGTAAGGAAGTGGAAGATTTTTTCCGGCTGTGTATTTTCAAATTCTAGCGCACTCGAGCTGGTTTCTCCATTCTTACCTACCCTACCTTTCAAATAAAGTGTTACCATGTTTGTATTACTTACTTCCCTCCAAAGAGAATTGTACTCAGCCAATCAGAGTCTTTGTACTTCACAAAGTGCCGGAGTGACAGTATCGCCTCGTCTCTTAATTTAATCACACATGAGAGGCTGTAATGTAATCGCGTAAAAGCTGTGTTGTGGTGGTGGGAATGTGCCCGGTGTCACGGCAGATTATCCTCCGTTTGTGTCGGGATGTGCATTTTATACATTATAAAGAGTGTTTCTGAGAGATGTGAAAACAAAGAGCTGTCGGAGGGGCAGCAGGATTTAAAGTGGATGAATCTGCAGAAATGATCCACGCTGAGTTCAACTTTGGAGAGCTTTCGCATCGACTAACTGCTAACTGTCTCGATATTGCTGACTTTTGAGGTAAAAGAGAGAGAGTGCAAAATGATTATTCTGACTAAGACCTTTTGACAATTAACTAATAATCCCAACATGGAAACATTATTATTTTGCTCTGGTTCAAAAGTGCATTTAATTTAGACAGGAAAAATAGCTATAGCTTTAGTATATAGCCTTAAACCCTTTCAAACCAATATGTAGTGTTGACTTTAAATGAGGTTTGATTCAGGGCGATACGTTGGTCTCCAGTGAAAGGTAAGAGTACTTGAACCTATGTGTATCATACCAACTACCAACTGCCTTGACTTTGCTGATTTAATTCATTTGATTGCCACTTGTATATTAAAGTGGACCTATCATGCTATATTTGAATAATATAGTGTAGGACCATACCTATATAAGGCATATTTATACTTTTTTTTTTTCAAAATACCAAACAGATCATGCATTTTAGCCATGCCTCATTTCGCTCAATTTGCACTTTTTTTAGCTCTGTTTTAGCAAGGGCTGATTCAGTGAGAACAGCACCACCTACAGGCCTGGCATATGTACTACAGCGTCTCCAGCGCTTTCGAACGGCATTGGCCGTGGCCGTCTCCTCCTGATTGGTGGAGTTGGCCCAATAGCCGTAGCGCCACCGTCCTGACGTCAGGACAGTGTTCAAATCTGGATCAGTTTTTATCAGATCCGTTGCAGCCCCTTTTTTAGAGATTTGGGTATGGAGGAAAATAGAGAGGGTTGTGTTTTCTGACACTTGGTGAGTTCCCTGGAACACCGGGGACACATATTCATGTAGAAAAGACGTACACAAGTGCATTTTGCATGATAGGTCCCCTTTAAGTCATCTCTCTTCTTCTGTAGTGCTTTCTACACCCTACTTCCTGAACGATAAACTACTAATTGCATATCAGTGGATTTTGCAATTCATGTGAAAACATTTGCATTTTCTTTTGCTGATTTTCCTCAAAATGTAGTTCAAATGTTTTGGATGGAAACCTGGCAATAGATGGCATGCTACTCTTCAGAGCACGCCAAACCTGTTTGGGCAGATGTGTTGATTTCAAGTGATTTGAATAGAAAATCAAAACCCCAGGGAATCAGTCAGACTGCAGATTGAAAGAAGAGTGTCTAATTATCAAACTTCCTCCTCACCCTCATCCCTTCTCTTCTGTTCTTATCGTCCCGCTGGGGGAGATTCAGCTGGCTCAGACACATCACAGAATAACAATAAAAGCTATAAAAAGACGTAGGTTAAAAATGTCATCGTTGTAAATAAGTGCCGTGTGTTTGCAAAAAGTGACAAAAGTGCAACCGAACAATTACCTTTTTCTATGCAAATGATTGCCTATAAGAGAAGATCCTTCGTTTATAAATAAAGATGTCCACCCCAATGTCACCCACTCTTTTTCATTTTGAATTAACCAGGATCTTGTTGTAAAAAGTGTTGAAGTGACTCAATAAAAAGCTCTATAAAGTAGCACCATTAAGTTAAAGTCAACATCAGAGACATTAAGCCTCTGAGAGACGTCTTCAGTGTTCGGATCAAAGTTTATTTTCTTGTCGATGGAACTGGCTCTTAAAGGGCCCATGTCATGCTTTTCTGGTTATTACCCGTCCCCTTGTGTGTTATGAAGGTTTTTCTGCATGTGAACGGTCTGCAGAGTCACAAACCCTCAAAGTACACCCTGTAGTGAGTAAAACTCTAACACAGAGAAGACCTGTCTATGCTGCCCCAGAACGCCTCGTTGGACATTTCTCATTTTCCATTGTTTGCTTCCTGGGTTCTGTGACGTGTGAACACCCAAATCAACAACAAATGACCGGATTGGCCCAAATCAACAATCCGTGGAGCACCTCACACACCAGGATCCCTTGGCTAACTAACAGGGAGTCCCCATTGACTTGCATAGAGCTCCCTGAACGCTGGTAATAGACGAGTTGGGATGGTGGAGAAATGCTCTCCGCAGACCCATTCTCACAGCGTTATAAACCTTTTTCTTACTCAATATCAAGCCACACTTATTGTTTTTACTTCGGCTGTGACTGTTTGTGTGTGCTCAGGATGAGTTTAGCTTGTTCTCGCTGTATCGCCGACCCGGAAACCTGTCCGCTCCTCGCAGCAACGAGCCTCGCAACGTCCCGACCAATCAGAGCACACTGGGCTCACAGGGAGGGGGGGGGCAGGAGCTCCAACAAGCCGTTTAGGACAGAGAGTGAATACACATACTATACAGAGATGCTGTATGAGAAACCAATGTGAGTTTGGAAAATTGCACAGTATAAATCTATTCTAGTAGACCTCAACAATGGAAATATGATCAGTAGAAATGTCCATGACATGGGACCTTTAACTGTATCCCCTCTCAGTAACAGTGATGCTGATCCTTCAGAGTCAATGGCCTTTAGTTTGAATGGTATGGAAAACAATCATTATCTAAATGGCACTAGATGATGCATAATGTTGTCAAAGTAAGGGGTGATGAATAACACTCCATTGCAGTCGAGGTGTCGATGCATATAAGAAAAAAGCCCAAATAAATTAAGCATAAGGTCAATAAATAAACCATCGTTTTGATAGACCTTGGAGTGGAGGTGTCGATGCTAGGGCTGTACCCGAATATCCGAATATTCGTTCGTTGGAGTACTATTCGGATATTCATTTTTCTTTTTTTTAAATTGAGAACTCCAATATTAACGTAAGAGCTTGTGCCTCTTCGGGGGGTGCTAACACTTAACCATAAACGTTATTGTTTACTTTCTCCGTCTTTATATGTAGATATATATATATATATTACTTTTATCGTTTATCGTTTACTTTTTCTCCGTTAATCTCTGTCACGTTGTTTCCATAGCAACAACAACTTCCTGTCAACAGCGCTAACTCTCCTTCAAAATAAAAGCATGTCCATACAAAATAGGAAGCCAAGCCAAATTACACTTAAGACATATACAACTGCGATGAAAGTAACAAACACAATGCGATATCCTTTTCAATCTCAAAGAACACAAATTGGGTTATATACATTAACACATAACTATAAAACAACAATACTGTAGAATAACAAAATTAATGCCGTGAATAAACCGAAATACACATGTTGAAGCGGTTCACTGCTGATTACTACGCAAATTCCCCTTCATAATAACTCACTACTTGTTCACAATCTGCTATACAAACTCTATAAAATATGTCATAATAAAGATTAATATTAATGATAGAGTAGTGGCATTAAAAGCTGCTCGAGGAATCCAAATCTCAGAATCAGAAAAGTTACATTTGGGACATTTACAGCGTTACAACAGCAAAGACACAGTGACATAAACAAAGAAATAAGTACGTAAGTGAACATATAAAAGTTGTGAAATAGCACCCAGTAATAAACATTAATACATCTTGGAGAAATAATATTATATATATATAATCTGTGTTGCACTTAAGAGTGATTTTTACACCATTTCTGACCCTTACGACCTAAATGTCGCCCTTATTCTAGAAACATAATGTCTGTATTGCACCCAGCATGCACCCTGTTTAACTTCAAGCACCTTTAAAGTCTCTGCACACTAAAGTCAACATGAGTTCGCCCATGAAAGTTTCTCCTTCAGAGTGTCGTCAGCACATTTTGAGATATGTCCGTCCGTCATTGTGCTGACTCGTCTTCGTGTCCGGAGGGTTCATTTCTCCTCTGAGTGTCTGCCTCCATCTGTCCTCCTGCAGCCTCTTTATCTCCTACTGTCACACACTGACCTTCCATGTGTGTGATCACTCTTCAGGACCACACACACACACACACACACATTCCCTAACAGGATCATATCCAGCTTTTTCCTTTGTGTTCACCCCACTCTACCTGCAGGAGGAATGCCTCGCTGCGTTTCCTCATCACTTCAAAGTTGAGTTGTGATCCTGGATTGTGTCTAATCTCCTTTTCATGTGTCGCGCTGTGTTTTCTTTACAAGCTTATCGTCATAAAGCAAGACAGTTTTATGCAAATGAAGCTGGCACCGAGAGTCATGGTGTGTCTACTCCTTCTATTTATACTGTGTGTAATATTTATAACCTACCACTTTTGATTTAAACTGAAACAACTCGCTGCCAAATGGAGAGATACGCCGTTATGTAAAACATAAAAACCTCTCAGTATAAACACTATAAGACCACTTTGAGTGCTTCATTTGGCCTCATGAGTCCAACACTGCTGTATATATATTTATATATATTTATATATATACAGCAGGTGATTAAAGGAGTTAGAAACAGTGTTTATGGCTGTTATCTCTGCAGTGTAATGTTATGATGGGGGGGTTAAGGGTTGAGTGGTCCACCTGCTGATGTAAAGGAAACATGGAGGGATACTCGGAGGTTTAGAGCTGCATTAAAGTGGACCTATCATGCTATATTTGAATAACATAGTGTAGGACCATACCTATATAAGGCATATTTATACTTTTTTTTTTTCAAAATACCAAACAGATCATGCATTTTAGCCATGCCTCATTTTGCTCAATTTGACAATTTCTAGCTCTGTTTTTGCAAGGGCTGATTCTGTGAGAACAGCACCACCTACAGGCCTGGCATATGTACTACAGCGTCTCCAGCGCTTTCGAACGGCAATGGCCGTGGCTGTCTCCTCCTGATTGGTGGAGTTGGCCCAATAGCCGTAGCGCCACCGTCCTGACGTCAGGACAGTGTTCAAATCTGGATCAGTTTTTATCAGATCCGTTGCAGCCCCTTTTTTAGAGATTTGGGTATGGAGGAAAATAGAGAGGGTTGTGTTTTCTGACACTTGGTGAGTTCCCTGGAACACCGGGGACACATATTCATGTATAAAAGACGTACAAAAGTGCATTTTGCATGATAGGTCCCCTTTAAAGTATATTTCTGAATCAACACCCCGATAAAAATCAACAAAGCACGTCAACGCCAGGTCCTATAAAGATGAGGGCACATCAAATACTTCAATACTGAGATGATAAGCTGTCGTTGTGATCAATTCTTTCAAACACACTCAAAGAGTTAAGAGTTTTAAGCTTTTCAGGAAACACAGATCTGTCTTTGGTGACGATTGAAGATTTTTTTAGCCCTTCTTTATTAGTTTGGGCAAAAAATAGACACGTCAGGGTGTATTGGTAACAATAAGTCCATGTTAAGTGTGTTTTTGGGGTACTGGAAAAAGCAGATGCATGAAAATACTTGATTTATTTGAAACAGACACGAGTGCAATTTAAAAAAACGTCGTAACGTACATCTAATTATGTTGATTTGTTAGATTTTTTTGTATATTTTTATATCCAAAGAACAGCTTTAGAGTTAAGCGCACTTATCAATATTTTCAATATCACATTTAATCTGCTTTTATTCCAAAGTGCACCGTAGAACTCAAAAAACGCACAAATCCTTTCATTAGCTTTCATTAGCATAATGCATAGTGATATATCTATATTTTAAAATGGTGTTTTGTAATTAATAACATCTGATTTATTTGGCTGTAGATATCCTGCAATGATTTGGCGTCAAGTGAGGGGGACGGTCGAGCTTTTATCATGACAAATCCATGCAAATTGATGTATGTTACCTTTCCTTAATCCCTTCAAAACGAAATGTAGTACGACTATAAGGAGCAAAAGCCTTCAACCTTAACGCCAACTATTATACCTCGTAGTCTCACACATGATATAGGAAATAAATAGTTGATCATGCAAAGAAATGTGACTTTTCCAGATTCTCATTAGGACTGTCGATCACACTCAGGTTCAGAAGCTGTGATGGATTACTGTATGGATGTTTTATCCATCCTGCTGCACAGAAAGAAACTGTAACCATGGTCACCTCTGTACAGGAGCAGAGAACACACACACACACACACACACACACACACACACACACACACACACACACACACACACACACACACACACACACACACACACACACACACACACACACACGGTATAAATGTGTGGGGAGGTAAGGCTTGGAGTCGGGGGTTTCCTGTTGCTTTTTGAACGCCTTTAAACTCACAATATATCTTAGAGACAGGTGCGTTTTTGACGTGAAATGAAATGCTAAAAGGCTATTTGTAACAATGATATCAAAACAAATGCTTCTTGGATGCTTCCAGGGAAACACTTTGGATATTCGTCCCATCGTATCATGTCTCTTGGCCCCCAAAAATGTGGAAAATTCAATACAGCCCTTTGTCATTGTCCCTGGAATAGCTGTAGCGTATCGATCACCGTTTTTCTCCGTTTTTGGCAAGAAGTCACGTCCCTCTCTCTGGAGGACAGAGCACTCCCCCCAAAATAAACTGGCTCAAAGAAACCTGCAGTTTTTGGGGTTTTCACTGCAGCCAATTTGGCCTGACGGAGAATACTTTCATCATCTGAGAGCCCTGATGGTAATGTCTGTCAGAGGTAATGGTGCAGGGTCAGGCTTTGTGTTAATGTGCAGCTGTAACGCCTTTTAGGAACATTTTACGATCTGCTTCACAGTACAGTACAACGGATAAATAATTAATCTGGAAATTCAAGACGGATGAAAGTCGAAGGAATGTGTATATTTCCCATCACTGTTAGATCAGATGAAAGTTTAATCAGCACCTCAAGGGGAATTAGGAAATAAAAAAACTTTTGAGCTGAAAAGAAATCCTAATGGAAAGGCAGAGGTAAAGACTTTAAAATAATGAAGGGATGAAACTCTGCATATCTGGCTTTTTATTTTATTATAATCAATTCATCTAATGTCAGAAAATAGTGAAAAATGTCCAGACAACTTTCTGGAAGTCCAACAGGTTTCCCAATACCCAAAGATATTCACTTTAATATGAAATATAGCATAAAATGGCAGGAAGTCTCCATATTTGAGGGTCTGAAAACGGCATTTTCTGACCTTTTTGCATGCCATCGTTGCCATTTTACAAATATATAGCAGCAGTAGCTTGTCCATTTACAACAAGCTCTTTAAAGCACTTTAATGACAGTATTATATGCAGACAAAATGTAAAACAGATGACAACACATGTGCCAAATACAGTTTACATTAATCCATTCATGTTTGTTCATTAAATTGTCCGAAAATAGTGAAAATGTCCGTGCAAGTTTCTACAGGTTTCCTTACATGTCTTGTTTTGTAAGTAGAATACCTAAATATATTCACTTGTATGTGATATATAACGTAAAAAAGCAGGACATCTCAATATTTAAAAGGCTGGAAACAGCATTTAAAGACATGTTTGCATGAAAACAGTTGCGGTAATCTAATGTATTGTTCGCACTATATTCTAAAATGTTCCCAAATATATAGAAGTTCCTTTTACAACAAGCTTTTCAAAGTGTGCAGTTTCCATCTATCCATTAATGTTTGGTCTATAAAAGGTCAGAAAACCGTCAAAATGGCATACAAGTCCAACAGGTCAGTTCAATACCCAAATATATTCACTTTAATATGATATATAACATAACAAAGTAGTACATCTCCATATTTGAGAGGTAGGAAACAGCATTTTCTGACGTCTGCATGATGCATCGGTTATCAAAGATGATTGTTCCCTACCATTCACAACCAGCTCTTTAAATATCTTTTAAAGTGCATTTTGCATGAGAGGTCCCCTTTAAAGTCACAGTTCTGTGCAGCACATGCAGTCACAGCTCCCCAGGTGTCTCAGGTGTTTCATCATCTCTCAGATCTGTCTCGGGTCATAAAGACTCGCATCTAAACCCGTCAGAGCAAAGGTCAAGGGAAGAAATAAATCTCTCCTCCTGTTTCCTCTGGAGACGCCACAGGAAGGAGGGGACTCTGCCCGACAACCCAAATGACGTCACTTACTGTATAGCTATGCTTGTCACCTCTTCTGATAACTTATTTGATACTTAGCTCTCCTATACTTATAGTGTTGTGTTCAGAACATATATTAGACTCACTAAAACCTAAGTTAAAAGGCAGCAACTCTTTCTGAAGTGCTTTTCACAGACATTGAACAATTATTCCCACAAATCAGTTATGAATGAAAAACTACCTCGATGTCTGTAGTTTCGTACACTGTTCAAGATGAATGGATATATAAGATTTCCCCCTCAATGTGTGGCGGTCATTGTTGACACTGTATCGTGCCGCCACAAATAAATCAATGTTTGGGATCTCTGGAGCCTGGCATTGAGTTGATGTGCAGTGACACGGTTTGATTGAGGAGCCTCTGATTGGACGTCTTGTTCCCACTGACTCTGACGGAGAGGAACCAGGTTTCTCTGCAGGACACACTGATGAATGTATTCATGTTTATGCACAAGCCATTTGGTCATTTGAAGGTACAAGAGAGGCCTCTTTACGCTGCTTGTTGTGCAAAGATGTTTCAGGACAAGCTGTTCAATCTGAGCCGACGCTGCTGCTCAGAATTCACTATTTCTGGTGTTTTGGTCACTGGTTACTGGTATGAACGTGCAGCGTGTTTTTGAAGATGCATGCATTCAGAAGGGACGTTAAAAAGCCTCTTGTCTTCAATGAATGTTCACTGACTGGCTCCTGATAACAGTTTTGTATTAGTTGTTGCATTCCCTATCAATTTGCAGCATGAGGGTTGCAATATTGCAGATTAAAAGCAAAGATCAAGGACTCTTAAATGATTGTTAGAAATTATCACTGACTAGCTTTTTATAGTGGTTGTTTTTTACTTTTCCTATTAGTAATCAATTAATCTTGTCAATGTCTTATATCTTTCTCAAACATCTGTCTGGTGTTGCTCTTTCTTTAAAGTGGACCTATCATGCTATATTTGAATAATATAGTGTAGGACCATACCTATATAAGGCATATTTATACTTTTTTTTTTTCAAAATACCAAACAGATCATGCATTTTAGCCATGCCTCATTTTGCTCAATTTGACATTTTTTAGATCTGTTTTAGCAAGGGCTGATTCTGTGAGAACAGCACCATCTACTGGCCTGGCATATGTACTACAACGTCTCCAGCGCTTTCGAACGGCAATGGCCGTGGCTGTCTCCTCCTGATTGGTGGAGTTGGCCCAATAGCCGTAGCGCCACCGTCCTGACGTCAGGACAGTGTTCAAATCTGGATCAGTTTTTATCAGATCCGTTGCAGCCCCTTTTTTAGAGATTTGGGTATGGAGGAAAATAGAGAGGGTTGTGTTTTCTGACACTTGGTGAGTTCCCTGGAACACCGGGGACACATATTCATGTAGAAAAGACGTACAAAAGTGCATTTTGCATGATAGGTCCCCTTTAAACTAAGACTATAGAAGAGTGTCGTCTACGTCAAATAATTCCAAGTGGCATTCAAACCGTGAATCTCTATCTTTTAAGAGGTGTTGTCAGAGTACCTCTTGCGTCAGAGAAAAGGTCTAAACAGAAATGAAGTCGAAACCTTGTGCAAAAGTCCTGAAAACAATACTTCATAGCACTTTCTTCATATCATATACACCTTCTCTACAGCGCTTCGGACATACGTGTGCATGCCCACGTACACAGATCCCGCGGCACACCCTTATCTCTGCGGCCATGTGACTAATTGCGTCTGCAGGAGGCCGTAAAGTGAAGGTCACCTTGTGTTTGGCCCCTGCTGATAAACTGTAACGGTTCTTTTATGGGATGCCACGCTCTCCAAGGACCCTCTGCAGCTTACTGCCGCTGATCAATACACTAAATCAGACCCGCTTGTTATGGCACCCGTGGGCATGTGTGTGAGTGTGTGTGTGTGTGTGTGTGTGTGTGTGTGTGTGTGTGTGTGTGTGTGTGTGTGTGTGTGTGTGTGTGTGTGTGTGTGTGTGTGTGTGTGTGTGTGTGTGTGTGTGTGTGTGTGTGTGTGTGTGTGTGTGGGCCTGCAGGTGCATGTACAGGATGTGTTTATGAGCGTTTTGCACCGTATGAAGCATCTTTGAGCACTCTGAAAAGCTATAAAAATTGCATTTATTGTTATTATTGTTCATATAAGCTGAGGTTGTGTGTGTGTGTGTGTGTGTGTGTGTGTGTGTGTGTGTGTGTACATTCATGCTGATATCTTCCCTTCGTAATGCAGTTATTTGCTCAGACATTATTATCGTCACTTTAAGGCCGCTGAGTTGGATTTGTCTCTTGACGAAATTCATGGTCGTTACTACGGTATGAAAATCAGGATTTTCCGGCTAAATAGCAGAATAAAAGCCTGCAGCCTGCAATAGCTAAGTTCACCTTCAAAAACTCAAAAACCCCTCTTCTTCCTCCTCTTCCTCTCGTCACTCCCCTCTCCCCCAGTGTTGTTTTTTCATCTCGCTGTAATGCATGCATGTCCTCGAAACCCATCACCTCGGCTGTCTGGGAATATCACAGCAATGAGAGACGCTCCTGAGGATTGCTGCCTTCCCTCTCATGTATGTACGTGTGAGATGGCATATAGATGTGAACCCTGTCAGTGTTTCCCCCTCTACATGTGGAGACATCCATATTTATTGTAGCAGGATTGACCATAAGTCTGCGTCCCTGATGGCTGATATTTTTTAGCTCATTGTGTCCTCGTCTCACAGTTTCTCCTGCCAGACTATCTGCTCTAGAAATGATAAACATAATTCCCCACTCCAAGCACGAAGGTATAGAGGAGGACTGCAGCGTGATATAAACAATCCTGTGACGGTGTTTTCTGCATGACTTTAGAGAGGTCGGACAACTCAACATCTTGCCCATATTATGTGTCTAATATCTAGTCAGAATATGTCTGATATAAGACACGATAACTTCAGAAGTAACACTGCAGTGAGATATCAGGTATTGTTTTTAGACAATGCATCATCTTGTTAAGTCAAATAATCTTATTTTGAGTTGTATCTCAGATTAAACACATATTTTTTTACATATTTATTAGAAAACAGAAAACTTTTGAGTATTAGCAGCTTATTTTGTAACACAACATTTCCTGATTCTGGTCAAATATAGTTCAAAATGAGTTTTCCAGATAATTACAAGATCTGATTTATCTAAATATCCCGTCTTATTTCAAGGATTCTTACCAAGCTAATTCTCACTTGTTCTATTGGCAGATGTTTGTACTTATTTCAAGTGGAAACACCATGTTTTCATTATTGTTTAACTTGTTTTTGGAGCAGTATTTCTTCCAGTGTGAAGTACATAGAAAACACTTTTAATCACTTTTTTCTACTTCAATCCTTCCTCTTTATGCCGAAGGTCTTTACGTGCATTAGGATTTCTCCACCATACTCCTAGCTGCTGTTTTGTATAAGTCTGGTTCAAAGTAAAGTAATAATAATAATAATACATGGGATTTTTATAGTCAATCAATCAATCAATCAATCAATCAATCAATCAATGTTTATTTATATAGCCCAATATCACAAATGTTACATTTGTCTCAGTGGACTTCACAGTTTGTACAGAATATCAGTGACAATACGACACCCTCTGTCCTTAGACCCTCTGTCCTTAGACCCTCTGTCCTTAGACCCTCTGTCCTTAGACCCTTTGTCCTTAGACCCTCTGTCCTTAGACCCTCTGTCCTTAGACCCTCTGTCCTTAGACCCTTTGTCCTTAGACCCTCTGTCCTTAGACCCTCTGTCCTTAGACCCTCTGTCTTTAGACCCTCTGTCCTTAGACCCTTTGTCCTTAGACCCTCTGTCCTTAGACCCTCTGTCCTTAGACCCTCACATCGTACAAGGAAAGACTTCCAGAGAAACCCCACAGTTTAAAGGGGAACATGGGAGAAACCTCAGGGAGAGCAACAGAGGAGGGATCCCTCTCCCAGGACGGACAGACGTGCAATAGATGCCGTGTGTAAATCCAAGAGATAATACATTTGACAGCGTAGGTAGACCGAATGTTTGGAAATGCATGTGTCTATAATAAGAAGATGAATCCACGAGGATGTCAAACAATCCTGTGGGAGCCATCAGGGAAGTAGTATGATGAGAGTCAGGCAGGACCGCAGAGACGGGTTCAGCCACGACTCGAAATGTTTCACCCCAACTTGTTTACAATAGCTCTGCAGAGCTTTTGGAGCAGCCTTTTTCCAGTGTGTGAGGAAAGGTTGAGGGAGGAAGGAGGGAGGGAGGAGGGAGGGAGGAGGGAGGGAAGAGGGAGGGAGTCAGCATAGCTAAATTAAAAGAAATCCAAATCTTGCAATTAATCTGCTTAGCTCCCCTGTGGGCAGATGTTGCAGCAGGTCAGGGAAATAAATAGACGAAGAAGGGGGAAGAAAAACGTCATGGCCGCCGCTTCAAACGTGACAGCAGACCTCTGCATAATCACGGCTGCCCTTCCCGCCACCTTGTCTAAATCTTTGCTTCTGTTTTCTTGTTGTTTTCTTCCCGTCCACACCAACCATCTGGGATCGGGGGGGTCTGATCACTCACCGAGATGCCAGTAATGCTCGGAGTCTGTCTTTGTGCCCTAGAAAATTACTCATCCTTGACGACAGGCTGTTGACCACTGAGACAAACAACCCTGTGATAAAAGAGCGGATTCATCATCAGAAGAAACTGGGGCACAAACTGATATTGATAACTGGAATTTAGCGTAGTTTGATTATCTGTTTTGAGTGTTTACTGGTGATCGTTCCCTTACTTCAACCTCGGTTCTGCAGGGAAAGTACATAAAGGCTTGATGTGCATGAACAGATGACATCTGAATATGCAACTTGAAGATTTATCCAGTGCATCGAATGTTTGCGTATCTTCTTGATAGGGTATGATATGTCATGCATGATTTCATAGCAGACAAAGTGCTTCTAACGTTGATAGCATGAGTTCTTCTACTGTATTGTTCTCAATACAGTAGAAGAGGAACTGTATATTTAGCAGTGCACATGTGGACTATAGGCTTAAAAGCAATCGATCGCACAAAAGTGACAAATATGATGTATTTATTTTTATGCATAAAATATGTGAATCTCAAAAAGAACAATTATGATTTAAGCTGGATTTGGCTTAATAATAGTATTTTTTACTCTTATAGTTATATAGGTAGATCAATACAATTTAAATACCTGCACATTTATCAGTTCATTTCAACTAAAAACTCATATAACGGACAAAACTGGTTGCTACATGTTGCTAAATGTTCTGTTCTTCTCAAATATGACAATCTACTTAATTACATAATGCTTTTTAGTCTCGTCTTTTGTTCATGCTTTCACACCACGTTTCTTCTTCATGTGCATTTCTGGGTATTTTCCTGATAAAAGACAGAGTTCTCAGTAATGTGAGCCTGAGGGGTTAAACTCACATTTTACTGAGCCTGCAGCCAATAAAAAGGTAAAAGACCTTTCCTTCCCCCCTCTCTGTGTGTCCAAGAGACACAGAAGTCCATTTCCTCACCTTGCAGATCGTCTCAGACTCTCATCAATGACAGGAAACTAAAAACTGTGCGAGTGATGGATGATGAACACCTCATCATTAGCCTCAGAGTGTGAGACTCCTGCCCTCATTATTCTCTAATGCAGACTCATTTAACAAACAGGAGACATTTTAAGGAACCTCCTTCTCAGGTTTTAATCTACGGCTCAATTCGCCGTCCTTCCTGAGGAATAAAGATCGTTCTGCCGGGCTTTAATCAGCTCGCTCGGCACGATCTGATTAACAAGATAACTTTATTTCAGGTGGACCTCGCCGACAGGGACATCAGATAGAGAGAAGGAGGACAGGGTGGCATAAAGAATACACAATTAGGTATTTCCACTGGTCATATAGAATTTAAAGCATGCATATAGACTTTTCAGGGGCTTCTGAATTGCAGTCATTTAGTTATTTCAACCAATAAGATCAGTTTTATCGCTCGGAAGTTGGCGATCTGCTGAATTGAGCTCCACAAACACCGTTATGTCTCTGTGTGTGCAGCGAATGACTTCTTCTTCTTCTTCTTCTTCTTTCATAGGCAATAAAATAATGATAGGTGTCTGAAATGGCTTTTCTCCATATCTGCTGAGAGCGTATGGATTATCTCCGTCTGAAATTGCTGAAGTTTCCCCTCCTTTGATAGCAGGCCCAGGTTGCTGGAAATATTCATATATCTATTTTGAAGGCGAGCAAACTATATACGGAGGGCGTGAAAAGAGTGTCTGGAGTACAGGAGCTCTTAAAGAGAGATGGATTAAGCTTGTGTTTTCCTCGTCTTTGCAAAATGGAAATGATTGATTTGGCTATTACGTCTTTACAGGAAATAGAATTATGCTTTTCTGCCCCAGACTGTGGATAAATCTGCTTTTAGGGTTTCCATTAACGTTGTCAGAGTGTGCTCCCATTGTGGATCATTATATGGATTAGAGGGAATCTCAGTGTGCATAAATCTTTTCATCAAGGCTGTCCTGCCTGCGTCACGATGTAATCTTTAAATTATGTAAGTCAGACTCCAGCCTTCATGTGAAATCTCTCTGTGGAGCATCCGTTGTTTCGTTGTTCTCTCAACACTTTTTTGTCTCATTTAAATGAAAGTCATCTTTTATCACTGATTTAATTGTCGCAGCAGCAACACTTGTTATGGTCGGAGTGATTGCTCTGCTGCAGAATTACTGTCAAAACAAAGGAAAAAGCATATTTGTATTTAGAGTCTACATTTTGTGGCTATACATTGAGCTAAATGCTAATGACAGCATGCTAACGTGCTAATGTTGATGTAACAGGCCTCGTTATTCAGGGCGCGATGACAGATAATATGCAAAACAGGAGAAATGATGAACAACCAAATTCCTTTGCTGCTCATTTGGCGGATCTTGCCAGAATGTATTAATCATTTGGCACACACACAATTGTTAATGCCCTTTTCTGTCTTCAATATAAACACATGTTTATATATGTTCAATATATTTGAAATAAACACCATGACTAAACATAAGA
>NW_022987616.1:7224616-7282116 GCF_902827165.1 Trematomus bernacchii | reverse complement strand
TCTACTTCTTACATGTTGAACACAAATACCTGAACTTTCTACTTCTTACATGTTGAACCCAAATACCTGTACTTTCTACTTCTTACATGTTGAACACAAATACCTGTACTTTCTACTTCTTACATGTTGAACACAAATACCTGTACTTTCTACTTCTTACATGTTGAACTCAAATACCTGTACTTTCTACTTCTTACATGTTGAACACAAATACCTGTACTTTCTACTTCTTACATGTTGAACACAAATACCTGTACTTTCTACTTCTTACATTTTGAACACAAATACCTGTACTTTCTACTTCTTACATGTTGAACACAAATACCTGTACTTTCTACTTCTCACATTTTCCAAACATGCTGGTTCCTTTAGTTTGAATGTGTGTTTGGTGGCGTGATCATTATTATTTAGAGTCATTGCGTGCCTATTGATTTGAACACGATCCGTGTATCCATCATTTCCTGGTCTTCTCTAAAGAAGAGGGACCAATGAAAACGTTGTCATGTTGCCGTTGTTCAGCATGGAAACATTCATTAGCTAACAATGACATTATTGTTCTATTAATATAAAGGGAGGTCAGGTACTCTTTAAAACAGCTGCTAGTTATGGGTACTTTTTACTGAAGTACATTTCAAAGCCCTCTTTACTTTTACTTGAGTAAAGAAGTTTAGTCAGTACTTCTACTTTCACCAGAGTATTTTTAAACACGAGTATCTGTACTTCTACTTGAGTAAAGGATGTGTGTACTTCTCTGGTCTGCAGCAGAGTGGTGGACGATGCTAACTCCTAACTGCTCTTGCCATCACATTAATTTAAATATAATTCATCATCCTCCGGCAGCAGCAGCTACATCTGGTCCCTCCGCTCTGCGTGGAGCCATGTTTTTCTGCTTTAGCTACCGCAGCTTGCAGCCTTATTAGCACCAACAAATGTGTTCTTGACACTAATTACAGCTTCACAGCGAGCGGACCAATGAAAGGCAGCAATCTCCCCATCAGTGAGAGGGGGGGGGGGGGACACAATGAACAATGGATCCTCCTCTTCAGGCTTAAAGGTTAAAGGTGGCCTCCTCAAAGGAAGGAGATCTGGAGGAGTAAAGGATGGGAGGCTAACAGAAGAGAGGTCATTCAGAGGGGACGTCTTTGTGTCTTTCTAATGGGTTGAAGGAAGTCAAACCCCAGGCTTTAGTGCTGAATGCATCAGTGGAGAGGAGATGTGTCTGAGTTAGTATTCCTCCTCTTCCTCGGCTGATCCCCACCCTCTCTCATTTCATTTCTCTCCAGCTCTTATAAATCACAGTGCAGTCGTATACCGGATCGTATTGTCTTAGAAAAGTTATATTCCTCATTTCTCCTGCGAAAGTCCAGCAACATGTGCAAACTTCCACTTGTTACAGTACATGCATACAGTTGTGTTTGTGGTTTGTTTTAAAATAACTTTTGAATTGAGTGTTGGATTCCTTGCTATGGATTTGAATTCATTTTATGCCAATAGGCGGAAAATACAATGACCAGGTGTCAACATGTGTGACAAAGAATGTTTGTGGGTTAATGTGGAACATGTTACTTCTATGCAGAGAGGTACTTTAGATTTTTGATTATCAACATTAACCCATAAGCCTAAAGTCTCACATGTTGTGTCGCTTAAAATCCTGTTCACCTCCATGCACAATTGAAAAAAAAGACCCAAAACATCTGTGAATTGCCCTCCTCCGGCTTCACATGATTATATTACTTTTCAATACTTTTTGTAGCTGCACCTATCTTTCTTTGTCATAGTTTTCATCATATTCTGCCTCAAAGTGCATCCCAATAGGGCGTAATGTAGGCAAACAAGGATGGTGACAAGTTGCCGATTCTTTGACCCCGCCCACAAGTGTGTTGGTTGATTGACATCTGACACAGCCAATGGTGATAGCCCTCTCTTGTTTACTACACTGCCATTGGATGAAATGCAAGTTTTAGAATGGCGAGTGTCAATCAAATGCGGGACTTAGGCTCGAATTTTAAGACAAGTTTTGAAAATACTGAGCAGTCCTGTACAAAGCGGAAAGAGAAAAGACATTATTACATTTCTTTTGAAACATTTAGGATAATAAAAGTGCAAAACTCAACGAAATAGATAACATAGGCTAGGACTTGTTTATGCAGAAATAAACGTAAAATAAGAAAAGAGACAACTTTTTGGTGTCTGATGCCAAAATGTGACTTCCTAACATCCTCTCTTTGCAGGGTTTGTGTCTCTCTATACTTCCCGGTTCTTTGTAAGGTGGATTACGTACGAAAGGATCTTGTGGGATATATAAATATATGACTTACAGTGCATTACTTTTCTCCGTACAGCTTGTTACAGGTAACAGGAGCTCTCGCTGTCAGGATGTTTTTCATTTCTGATGTGTGAGCTGCTGCAGGTGTATCCCCATGTGAAGGAGAGTTTGCCCTGTGACTGTGCAACTATCTAAAAATGGATCTGATGTCAAGTTCCTCTCAAAACATCCGCTGTGCAGGATCACGGTGGAAAACTGTTGGCATGTTAATGTTCTCGCTCACAGGACGCACTACTTTAGAGGATGCAACTGATGATGAGGAAGATGTGGGCGAACCACCAACGCTGCTGCAGATCAGTGGAGCACACACTCCTGCTCCTACACTCTGAGAAACACAGTGTGTGTGTGTGTGTGTGTGTGTGTGTGTGTATAAATCATAGAGCAGTGAGTGTGCTTGTTTCTGGTCAGGGATCATAAGCTACAGGATGCCTGGGGGACAGTCAGGTTTTATTGTCACACAAGGCTTGCTATGAGCGGACTTTGTTGTGTTTTTAGGAGCCAAAATGGATGAAATGTGCAGAACATTTAGGGACGTGTCTCGAATATACATTTCTGGGAACATCTGGCTCATCTGAATAGCGCTGATGATACGGTAAATGCCACCCTTCAGGGTAAAACAAACTGTCGGAATTATTTGGAAAGGCTTTTTATTCGTACACACTGTGCTCGAAACTTGGCTCGCCAGCTTGACTGACAGCGATTCTCTGAAGCACCAAATATGGCGAGGACTCTTTTGGAGATTCCTCCCACATGAACTCCCATCTGCGGGATTTTGTGGTAACGCCTGACTCCCCTCAGCCTAAAACAACACACACACATTGACACACACACTTGTGTCTGTGAGGAAAGCCTCCAGTCCATCAGCCGGCTGTAGATCTGCAGCAGGTATTTGATCATGTGGCTGTACTCCCTGGAAATTACAAGGGACATGAATCTGAAATGAGGAAATATGTTGATAAAGTAGTGCCTATTTTAGTCAGAAGAGGGAGTCGCCGAGGATATTTATACTCATTTCGTCAGACATTCATGCATGTGATCTTTTCTCCGCTCTCACATCTTCCTCTGATTCACTCCCTTGACTCTCGATGTATTCCTCTCCCTAATTTACTCAGGATTTATGCGACAAATGCTGTTTTTTCGCCTCTCAAATATAGAGATTTCCCACTGTTTTATAGTTTATATATCTTTGGGTTTTGAACTGACAGAACAAGACATTTAAAGACATCAACTTGGACTTTGAGAAAGTGGGATTTTCAATATTCTTATCAAGAAAATAAACGTATTTATTGTTCCTATCTATTCCACCTATTTAAGACACTACAGGAATGCATAATAGGGCCTCTTTAAGGCATCACAAATGGAAGAGAATTGACGTTTAAAGTGAATGTCTTTTAGGTCTTGGACTGACTAAGCAAGACATTTAAAGACATCATCCCATATACAGATGTCTCTCATTTCTAGAAGGACTTTCTTTTTACTTTATTTATAAATCTGTGCACTGTTGCTCATAAACAAACATCCAGAAAGTAGATGAATAAATGAAATGCTTATGCAAATGTTTGTATAGTCCTTTTTAAGAGATGTCCCTATTGCATTTGACAGGAAACAAACAGCTAATGGTCAGTGTGTGATCCTCTGATCCAGACCTCCTCTGGGAACTTTAATAAGTCTTTGAACATTTGCACTCCTGTAAAAACCCCAAAGTGCTGACCCAGAACACAACGCTCCAAAAATAAAGTTCGGGGTATTCTTCATTCTTCTTTGCACGAACATGCAGTGTATAAGCATTCAAGTGCCTAAAATGCTGCATCACCCTACAGGCGTCCACTTGTTCCACGGCTCACACATCATCCCTCACACTTCAGATGATATTTCTCCAGCGCAGTGCAGCATATGAGCGGTGCCACTTGATCCTCCGACAGAGAGACGTCTCCTTTTGTTGTCCCGCACAGAAACATCAGGGGAAACAAAGACGTGTCACACAGGTGTTGATTCTTCATCCCGTCACTCACAGGGGAAGATGAGTTAGTGGAGGAAATGAGGAAAGGAAAAGGGAAGGAGGTAGTATTGAGAGGGGGGCATTTATTACATGACACCCAAAGCATAGTTGTATTCAGCAGACTATAAGTATTCCCTTTATCAGTGAAAGAAAGGGGAGTGGAGTGGGAGTGTTTGCATCCTGTTGTGTCCCGTCAAAAGTTGAGTTCAGTCATGTTTCATGTTTTTGTTTAATCATGTTTTGTCTTGTCTCCCACTTCCTGTCTTAGTTTGGTACTCACGTCTTGTGTTTCCTTCCAGGTCCCTTCACTCCCTACCCTTCTGTGTGTCTCCCGCTCTCATCAGCGTCAGCCCCGCCCCTGATTGTTTCCGCCTGTGCCAGTTACCTTTTGTTTTAAAGGGGACCTATCATGCAAAACGCACTTTTGTACGTCTTTTCTACATGAATATGTGTCCCCGGTGTTCCAGGGAACTCACCAAGTGTCAGAAAACACAACCCTCTCTATTTTCCTCCATACCCAAATCTCTAAAAAAGGGGCTGCAACGGATCTGATAAAAACTGATCCAGATTTGAACACTGTCCTGACGTCAGGACGGTGGCGCTACGGCTATTGGGCCAACTCCACCAATCAGGAGGAGACAGCCACGGCCATTGCCGTTCGAAAGCGCTGGAGACGCTGTAGTACATATGCCAGGCCTGTAGGTGGTGCTGTTCTGCCCTTATCTGCCCTTACAAACACAGAGCTAAAACATTTCAAATTGAGCAAAATGAGGCATGGCTAAAATGCATGATCTGTTTGGTATTTTGCAAAAAAAAAGATATTTTGCAAATATGCCTTATATAGGTATGGTCCTACACTATATTATTCAAATATAGCATGATAGGTCCACTTTAAATTCCCCAGCCTTCCTTTGTCTTGTGTCAGTTCGTCTTGTCCTGTCTCCATGCCAGTAGTCTGCTTCCCAGCGATTACATTTCTTGTCTCAAGCCTGATTCATGCTCCTGATTTACTCTGTACGTTTTGTTCCTCACTTAGTGAACGATTTTCTTTCAGGCCTTTTTGAGCCTTCTTTCACCTCCTTCCTTTAAGAGTGTCGATCTTGTTTTGCACTCCTATTTTTGAAAGACTTGTGTATCCAGTTCGTGACACATCCTACGTCTCCTGTGTTAACCATTGAGCTTTGCCATGCATCCATAACCTTTCATTACAAAGGGAAACTGTATTTGATGGATGCAGGATTGAGGAAGGTCAAAGAGCACAACTGGAGTCTTCTTTTCGGGTCTTGTCTTTTCTGTGAGTTTCAGTAGTTTTCCACAAAGAGCTGTTGAATCAGGTTGAAGAAGAAGAGGAGGAAGAAGAGTGGGAGTTTGGTTTCTCACAGACGTTGCAGCAGGACAGATGATGGGATAGTTAGAGGAA
Source organism: Trematomus bernacchii (assembly GCF_902827165.1). NCBI lineage: Eukaryota > Metazoa > Chordata > Actinopteri > Perciformes > Nototheniidae > Trematomus > Trematomus bernacchii. The sequence goes on along the minus strand of NW_022987616.1, from coordinate 7,276,371 downwards.
AATGAAGCGATGGTATGTGAAGTGAAGTCGATGCCAGCCGCTGTTGTTCGAGTGGCAACTGTTCCCTCGGTGACATCAGGGTGGAAGAAATATTTAGCCTCAAACTCTGGCAGCCATGATATCCTCTGCTGCTGTTCGTCAAGCAGTGACATCATCTCAGGAAAGCTCTTAAACCAAAGACAGGCATCCAGCGTCCCTACAGGAATATCATCTTTACATGCATGTCGATGGTATGTGAGTTACTCCGGTGTCACAGGGTTTCTTCTTCGATGACGTACACTGAGACGGAAATAAATGATTGCCTTGCTTTGCAGGAACGACCTCATAAAGAGGGATTTAGGTGGTATTAACGTTGGTGCTGCTGTCGCAAAGACAACCGGATCTCTTTATATCTTTCATGGAACTGTAGCGTTAGCAGCCTGGCTAACAGTTAGTGTACAAAGCAAAAGGGTTCATCATTAGGATCCCAAATTAAAATACAAACCAAATCTCTGTGCTTTTATAAAGGCAGAGCAAAACTAAATTGGTTTGCTGACTTTCCCCGAAAGCCCCGTAGTCCAAAACATTTCCCATTGGAACAAAAGCCTGTTAGCCCAAAAAACTATGTCTATTACACCAGAAAATACACACTTTTTGCATCGAACAGAAGCATATCTAGCTAAATATTATGCAGATTTGGATTCATAGGCCATTAAAATAATAGCATGGCCTTCAAAGCAAGCATGTTTTGTTACCTACTGGTCATGTGTTGCCTCTACTGTTAACGGGCCTCTTAAACCGTTCAGAGTTTCCACAGATAATGTTATTTTTCCAGTTGTTCTGCTAACTTGGATTAGCTATTGTAGGATATTTTGTTGAGTTTCCTCTTACGGAGCGTCCACACAGCAGCGTTAAAAAAATCTTGGAGGTGGGCGTATCTGAAGCTTGAGGATTTTTTGCGAGCAAGGCACCAACAACCAATCACATGAATCTCCCGCCCCCGACATACGAAGCAAAAAAGCCCGAAGTAAACTGGATATAAACTCCCCAAACAGGTGAAAACCTACCACTGTCTCTGCCACCTCCCTCCATGCCTGGCTCCTCCGGTTTGTATCCGGTAGGTAAATAGGGACTGGTCATAAAGCACCGGGTGATTCCCTACCGCTAATTTCTCCTCCATGTTTTGGAATATGAGGAAATGACCTGCGGTATGTCTCTCCCAGCATACACGCGGTTTGATTGGCTAGCGCTTGAACTGTCAGATTTGCATACACGGGATTTGATTGGCTGATGCTTCCACCTCAGCCTCAAAAGTTGAACATTGCTCAACTTTGAATCCTGAAAATCCTGAAAATCTCCGCTCGCCTGCCCATAATGCAGTTCGGCGAAAAGTGAGGGAAAGTGACGTCAACCCATTCAAAGTGAATGGGCAGAAGCGTTTCAAGATTTTTTAACGCTGCTGTGTGGACGGGCCGTTAGTGAAATGCTTTCTAGTAAGCAGTGATGCATGCCAGGGCTTTTATTGTGAAAGGTAATGTGCATTTGTGGACAATGTGGGAACAATAAAGAGTTCAATTAGTCTAGGAATCCACAGTGTTAATAATGTATAGCCTTCAGAAGTATGGGCACAGCTCAAAGGCTATCCTCTTCCTTTGTGTGTCTAGCATAGCAAGCCCCCGTTATATCGAATCGTGGATTAAATTGCATTTCAAGTGATAATGTAAAGGAACAAGTTGTCTATTGTGTAAACTGAGTGTTCAGAAAGTAATCTGACTCGTCTGAGCAGTAATGCCTCTGAGTAAACGAGAGCTTTCTGTCCTCTTACGAACATTTTCAATCCACCATTAGTTCTGATGAGCATTTCAGATGCGCTTTTCAAAGTAAGAGCGGCACGCTGGGAGGGCTTTTCACTGGACTTAATGAAAAAGAATCAATATTTGGCATTGATCGGGGATTTTCTGAGCGCACGGTGTGCCTCGACGGGCCATTCTCGTTGCATACATTTTGTATTTTAAGTTGAGTGCGAGGCTGAGCAGTGAGTGGGATCAGCACGGGAAATAAAAGGCTGCTAATGCTCATCGTTAGTATAGCTGCTAATGGGCCGGTTGCTAAGAGCTGCTTTTACTTTCTCTCACACACACACACACACACACACACACACACACACACACACACACACACACACACACACACACACACACACACACACCACACACACTCTCTCCAACACAACATCACACACGCTCTGCTCATACCGTAGTCCCCGAAGTCACATTTAAAGAGATCCAAATATCCTGCAACGATATTACGTCGACTTAATTTTTTGCGTTGCTATTCCTCATAATAAAGTGTGAATATATTCAACCTTGTTAGCCGGGGGGCAGAGGTGTACACCCCTTATATTCTACATTATTCACTCAGTGTTTGTGTGTGTGTGTGTGTGTGTGTTGTGTGTGTTTTAAAGGCCCGCCGTAGCCCCGGGCGCATCAATCATGCAAAGTGAAGTGTTTCGGAGAGTGGTAATGTTTGTTTGCTCTGCAAGAATCAGTGTGTGAGGTGTTAGCTCGACGTGCTTCAGTGAGACAGAGGGGACTTATGTTCTTGTTTCCTTAAATTATGAATAAAAGGAGCTCCCCTGCTGTTCCGGGAGTTGCTTTAATAAATTGTTTACCTGCTACTACACAGCTGAGGCAACGTAGCGTAAAGGATAAGCGAGAGCAGGAGACACACGGGCAATTATTTTGACCTTGGGTTTCTCCGGATCGAGAAGCTAAAGCAGCATCACAGAGAAAAGTCCAAATGTTTTCTGTCTCAGACTCACAGAAGCCCAAAATACAAGTTCAGAAAGCACACCAATTACTGCAGGACGGAAAAGCTCGAAAACTGTTTCAAATAACTTTTTCACAAGCTCATTAAGAACTAAAACCACATATGTAAATGATTTATGATAGAGACATTAAACCTTTCATGAGAGCATCAATATTTGTTGCCTTGTCTTCTTTCAGACGAGTGCAAAGAAAACATCAATATTTAGGTGTTTATTTTACAAATTGTTTGTCTTATATTAAGCTGTAGATTTCTCCGCAATCCTCCAAACATGTGCATTACATCATGCCTCTGTTGCATATGTAAACATGACATTTAGGGAAACATGTAATATGATGTATTATGTCTTAATGTCAGTAAAGTCAAGCGGAAGTTTCCTGGTGAAATCTGAGAATTCGGGGATTATATAAAGTTGGCCAAAATATCAGAAGGAGTCATGTGATCACATCATTAAAATAAATTTCCAACAACAGAGACAGTTGTCCAGCTTTCTAATCCTGAACGTCCCGGCTGTGTGCGTCACTCTTTAGTGTCCCCTGGTCTCCCAGCTGTGTGCGTCACTCTTTAGTGTCCCCTGGGGTGTTTCTCAATCGCGAGTAAAGCTGCTTCAGAGCCACTATTTCAAGCATACTACGTCATCGAGTGCCGCCGAAGTACTGTTCCAATCTCCAGCATACTTGGAAATCTACCGAGCCCGGCGTACTCCGTTTGGAGAAATTTCGAGGCTGCACATGAGTAGACTCCGCGGTCTTAAAATCCCCACAATGCTTTGCGCACGGACCAATTTCCCCAAATCTGTGGCGGAAGATGTAAGGCGGGGCCTCTCATATGACGCACACCTGCACACTTGCTAGCCTGTTCCACTCTTTGTTTTCCGAATGCCAGGAAGGATTCTTGCCTCGCTTCTGAAGCAAGATGCTCGGCAGACATGTGCTACCAAGCAAGCGTACTCGCGATTGAGAAACACCCCTGGTCTCCCAGCTGTGTGCGTCACTTTTTAGTGTCCCCTTGTTTCCCAGCTGTGTGCGTCACTCTTTAGTATCCCTTGGTTTCCCAGCTGTGTGCGTCACTCTTTAGTGTCCCCTGGTCTCCCAGCAGTGTGCGTCACTCTTTAGTGTCCCCTGGTCTTCCAGCTGTGTGCGTCACTCTTTAGTGTCCCCTGGTCTCCCAGCTGTGTGCGTCACTCTTTAGTGTCCCCTTGTTTCCCAGCTGTGTGCGTCACTCTTTAGTGTCCCCTTGTTTCCCAGCTGTGTGCGTCACTCTTTAGTGTCCCCTTGTTTCCCAGCTGTGTGCGTCACTCTTTAGTGTCCCCTGGTCTTCCAGCTGTGTGCGTCACTCTTTAGTGTCCCCTGGTCTCCCAGCTGTGTGCGTCACTCTTTAGTGTCCCCTGGTCTCCCAGCTGTGTGCGTCACTCTTTAGTGTCCCCTTGTTTCCCAGCTGTGTGCGTCACTCTTTAGTGTCCCCTGGTCTCCCAGCTGTGTGCGTCACTTTTTGGAGTCCCCTGGTCTCTGGTAGAGTTTTGGGCGACCGTAGATATCTATAAATTACAGTTTTCACCCTGTTCACCCTTAAAATACTATCTCTTTCGCGTTCCTCATAACATTTGTTTCTGACGTCAATAAGAAACCATAGCTGCAGAAATGCACCTGCTCTGAGAATAACTTGTACATCTTTTTGAGATGGACGGTATTAGATATGCTTACAGATATAAAAGAGAAGTAGAAGGTCTCTATTTTACGACCTTTAGAGATGAAATGCTCCAGGCTGCGTCTTAATCAAGATTTAATTTACCTCGGATCCCACATTAGCCTGGTTTATAGTGTTTTCTCTCTCTGTGAATAGGATAGGAGTTATTGGGCTTTAAAACATGGAGGCAGTGTTTGCTTTTTATTAGTGTGTGTAATAAGAATGATTTACAAACCCAGGGCAGTTCATTGTGACAGCAACAAAGTATATCAAAAGAACACATGTGAGCTGATCTCTACACAGGACTATTATTAGAAGATTAATTAACAGCGGGCATGCAGGCTTTAAAGACGTGAGGATTTGCAGAATTTAATGAAGATTTCAATAGTTTCCATAGCCAGAAAGAGGATGTCCTCGGATGATGTGAAGCAGCAGCACTGGTCATAACTCCATCCTGATTGCATTATGTTCTCAGCAGCTGCTTTAGAAAAGGCTTTAGAGATCTTGTTCTTCACAGTTTTGCACCAACAGCCACCAGTATTGTGCTTTTTGATAACATTAACCCTGAAAGAACTGTACGAATAAATGAGATCAGAAAACCTTCATTCACGCCTTTATTAGGGGACATATTAACACATTTTAACACAATAACATTAAAGAAGTACACATTGAAGGTATGAAAATACGTTTCAAGTAAGTTAACAAACAACAAGTAATGGCATTTTTCCATTTATGATTTTTGAAATAAAATATTTAAATATATAAAGGAACTACAGCTCGGTCACATGACTTCCCGTCACCACCGCTAAGCTAAAGGAGGCTAATGTTGGGCTATAAAGGAACTACAGCACGGTCACATGACTTCACGTCACCACCGCTAAGCTAAAGGCGGCTAATGTTGGGCTATAAAGGAACTACAGCACGGTCACATGACTTCACGTCACCACCGCTAAGCTAAAGGCGGCTAATGTTGGGCTATAAAGGAACTACAGCACGGTCACATGACTTCACGTCACCACCGCTAAGCTAAAGGCGGCTAATGTTGGGCTATAAAGGAACTACAGCACGGTCACATGACTTCATGTCACCACCGCTAAGCTAAAGGTGGCTAATGTTAGGTTATAAAGGAACTACAGCACGGTCACATGACTTCACGTCACCACCGCTAAGCTAAAGGAGGCTAATGTTGAGCTATAAAGGAACTACAGCACGGTCACATGACTTCACGTCACCACCGCTAAGCTAAAGGTGGCTAATGTTGGGCTATAGAGGAACTACAGCACGGTCACATGACTTCACGTCACCACCGCTAAGCTAAAGGCGGCTAATGTTGGGCTATAAAGGAACTACAGCACGGTCACATGACTTCACGTCACCACCGCTAAGCTAAAGGCGGCCAATGTTGGCCTATAAAGGAACTACAGCACGGTCACATGACTTCACGTCACCACCGCTAAGCTAAAGGCGGCTAATGTTGGGCTATAAAGGAACTACAGCACAGTCACATGACTTCACGTCACCACCGCTAAGCTAAAGGCGGCTAATGTTGGGCTATAGAGGAACTACAGCACGGTCACATGACTTCACGTCACCACCGCTAAGCTAAAGGTGGCTAATGTTGGGCTATAGAGGAACTACAGCACGGTCACATGACTTCACGTCACCACCGCTAAGCTAAAGGCGGCTAATGTTGGGCTATAAAGGAACTACAGCAGACTAACAACCAAAAACACATTCAGAAAACCATTGACTTCCAGAAAAGGGGACATAGTGCTAAAATGCTGACTCATTTACAAGTAAAACACTCATTCCTGCACCATTCTTCAGTGAAACATGATCCACTACAAGCTGAACTAGTGGTATTAAGTGGAATACATGTTGCATTTTCTCCCCTGGTCCAGCATAGGAGGTTAAACTTTGTTTGAATTCATGCAAAACGGCCCAACCAGCAGCTGGCATTATGACACGTTCTTGCAAATTAGATAAGTCAAAGTCAACTTTATTGTCAATCTTTCAGTTTGTGTGTACAGACAGAGAGATCGAAATATCGTTTCCCACAATAATGTGTCTGTTAATTGTGTATATATAGGTATATACCTATTTTTATATATATTTGTATTTTGTATTCAGGAGAAGAATAAATAAGAAGCCAAATCCAGCAACTTGTGCTGACAGTGCCGCGGCGATAAATTGCTTTAAATGAGTAATATGCACAGAAACCGGAAACTGACTCTCTGCTTTAATCACTAAACTCTCAGAGGTCAAGGGTCGTGGTCGGATTTCGTGTCGTGCACATTCAGCAGCGTGGATTCTTGCCAAAATGTGGGCTTCATGCATGAGAAGCAGCGTCTTCTACATGTTTTATGATTCGTGCAACTTCAAGCGTCTCCGCCCCGGGGAAAGAAGACTTTATTATCGTCAGTTCATATTAATTTTATTTATTTAAACAGCCCAATATCACAAGTAAAATATTTGCCTTTAGGGGGGTTTGTAATCTGTACACTGTGTCCTTCTCCCCAAACAAACCCTTTAAAAGGGGGGAGAGAAATGAAAGTGGAAGTCTTTATTTTTATCTGCACAAAAAATAAATAGTATGTTAAATGAGTGAAACAAAACACTATAAATAAGGTGATACAACATGGATGCATGGATATTAAATAAATAGAGAAAAGCAGTTAGAAAAACAGCAGATAAATATTATTTTAGGCGTTTTTCTGTACTATTTTGTAGGTGTGTTATCAGGTGGGAAACAGCCCTAAATCTCCTGCTGTTAGGCTGTTAGCTTCAAACCCTCATATGTTCCCATAATAACTGCAGGAGAGTTGCACAAACAGTGAGTTTTGATAATTCTCCGTCTGTTTGTTGGTGCACATCCCATCAGTTCTCATGTATTTGATCCACAGGAGCATTGATAGCAAGCTGCAGATGAAGCCGGATAATTGTAATAGGATTTGAAGAGTATCTTTAGTGAGGATGAACACAGAGTTACTCACTCTTTCCCTCATGTGAGGAGTCATAGATAAATAATCTGATCCATGGAAACAGTCTGTGTGTTTGTGGAAATGCTGCGGGGGTTTATCGTCTAACACACACTGATTTGTTAATCCTTTACCTGCTCCATCACTGATTACCTGACTCACTTCTCTCTGAAGCACACACACACAAAAAATGGGAATTACAACTATTATTTGTAGGGCTGTACCCAATGTTGTTTTCACATTGAAAATGATTCATAAGAAACGTTTGTTTGAGTTAATGGTGTTTCTGTAATGAAGTGGAACGTTGAAAATGTTGTTTTTGAGGCCACACACAAACAAATATGGATTAAGGCTGCATATTTAATTTGAAGAAATCATGTAGTTCAATGAATGTGAGTTTTTTTTAGACTTTACAACGCTCTGAGTTACTGGAAATGTTTAATAGTGTAATGAACAGCAAACAGCAAACAAAAGAGCTGCACTGAATGTCATTTTTTCCAAACAACATCCTTGATTTGTGATTTCCTACTTTATTTTTTTATTAAATCGACTTTATTTAATGGAATGTAAAGTGGAAATGTTTGGATCACAACCAACCGACTTTAGATGATACACAGAGGGAACAGACCTGCAAAAAAAACTAATTATATCACCTTGTGTGTGTGTGTGTGTGTGTGTGTGTGTGTGTGTGTGTGTGTGTGTGTGTGTGTGTGTGTGTGTGTGTGTGTGTGTGTGTGTGTGTATGCCTGCTTGAATTGCAAGTGTGTCCTCATTTGGATTAATTAAAGGAAATCTCCCGTGAAGAGTGGGGGCGTCCCAATCTGGCCTTCTCAAGGACAGGCAACCTATCAATACTGCCCGAGCCCCTCCACCCTCGACCTACACACAATACCACCACCCACACACACACACACACACACACACACACACACACACACACACACACACACACACACACACACACACACACACACACACACACACACACACACACACACACACACACACACACACACACACACACACACAGTATGTAACGCCATGGAAACAGCCACCATCATCGCTCTCTGGGAACAAAGCCAGTGAAGTCGGTGTTATTCCAGCTCCTTATCAGCGCTCCAACATGAAGCAGCACTCGTTTCAGTTGCTCAGTCATTCATACCCTCCGTCTTTTTTCCCAAAGTCACATTTCTGTTGTGTTGGCTGTTCTTTGGCGGCTGATCCAGCGTGAGTCACTCCTGAAAATAAACACAGTGCGAGGGGTATAGCCCCGGCTGGGATAATCACTCATGCAACTTTGTCTGGAAATATAAGAAAGATTTCCTCTAATGTTGGTTTATTTAACGGCCGCCTTTCAGATATTCACAACCTAAAAATGTCTGTTTCTCTAAAAGAAATGTATGTAATATCTCCAAAAGAACCTACATATGCAATATTATTATTGTTATTAATAATGTTCTATAGTGACGTGCAATTACGTATCTGCCATTACGTTTTTTTTGCACTACTAAATACTGCTTGTCTCTGTACAGTATTTTACATTAATTATGTGACCGTCTATGTTTCTTGGTTATTTAATTGCTCTTTTTACTGCACTGTTAGTGTACAGGGGTTTTCCATTCACAAGTGTCTATGTTTTTTACTGCTAAATTAGCTTTGAGCTATCACTGGTACAATACATTAAACTTTAGGGTTACATTTATTTTTCATATTGTTCTTTCCCTCGCAAATACAAGGAATTTAACTCAAATTGAATGAGGACATTTAATACCTAGTTATTGCTTCCACCTCTAATGTTGGTTTGTTCTAGATATGAGAATCGGGGCTTTTCCATTCACACGTTTCTATGGTTACGGAGACGAGCGTCAATATGTTTCTGACACCAGACACGCTGAGCCTCTCGTGAGCAGACGGCCATGACAAGGTGTTGTTTGGTAATTGGGAGGAAGAGGAGCAAAATGAAATCTGTGTTGAATAGGAGTAGTGACTAGTAGAGGGGCTCTGTATGATAATGTTCAGGTGGATATCAGTTTGTAGTGTCTCTACTTTAAAGAGTCCTCTCCTGCTGATGTTCAGGTGGATATCAGTTTGTAGTGTCTCTACTTTAAAGAGTCCTCTCCTGCTGATGTTCAGGTGTATATCAGTATGTAGTGTCTCTACTTTAAAGAGTCCTCTCCTGCTGATGTTCAGGTGTATATCAGTAGTGTCTCTACTTTAAAGAGTCCTCTCCTGCTGATGTTCAGGTGTATATCAGTATGTAGTGTCTCTACTTTAAAGAGTCCTCTCCTGCTGATGTTCAGGTGTATATCAGTAGTGTCTCTACTTTAAAGAGTCCTCTCCTGCTGATGTTCAGGTGTATATCAGTATGTAGTGTCTCTACTTTAAAGAGTCCTCTCCTGCTGATGTTCAGGTGTATATCAGTAGTGTCTCTACTTTAAAGAGTCCTCTCCTGCTGATGTTCAGGTGTATATCAGTATGTAGTGTCTCTACTTTAAAGAGTCCTCTCCTGCTGATGTTCAGGTGTATATCAGTAGAGTCTCTACTTTAAAGAGTCCTCTCCTGCTGATGTTCAGGTGTATATCAGTATGTAGTGTCTCTACTTTAAAGAGTCCTCTCCTGCTGATGTTCAGGTGTATATCAGTATGTAGAGTCTCTACTTTAAAGAGTCCTCTCCTGCTGATGTTCAGGTGTATATCAGTATGTAGTGTCTCTACTTTAAAGAGTCCTCTCCTGCTGATGTTCAGGTGTATATCAGTATGTAGTGTCTCTACTTTAAAGAGTCCTCTCCTGCTGATGTCCAGGTGTATATCAGTATGTAGTGTCTCTACTTTAAAGAGTCCTCTCCTGCGCAAGTGTTGTATGCAGATAATGGGAAAGATATGTGAATATACCATATGTTCTCCACTGCTTTTTTTAGGGGTTTATATCTTAATTAATAATCCAAACTTTAAAAATAACAGTATTATCTTTCATTGTAATCAAAACATCGGTGGAGAAATCACATGTTCTGTATAATATGTCTTCATTTGGTTATAGCATATCACTTCCAATTTGGCTTAAACTTTTGTTGTTTTGTTGTCTTGGTTTGCAGTCTGTTGTTTACCTCTTCTTATTTACTTATACAGTTACTCGGCTGCTCTCGTGAACGCGTCTAACTCATGAATACATTCATGCAAACATCATCAGGGTGAATCCCATCAGAAAGCGTAGCATGTTGTCAGTTTGGTGAGTTTCTGCAGGTTTTCAGGCTCCACCTAATATTCCCAAGGTATACAACACAAACGTGTGTGTGCGTGTGTGTGTGTGTGTGTGTGTGTGTGTGTGTGCGTGCGTGCGTGCGTGCGTGCGTGCGTGCGTGCGTGCGTGCGTGCGTGCGTGCGTGCGTGCGTGCGTGCGTGCGTGCGTGCGTGCGTGCGTGCGTGTGTTTTTTTGGTTACAGACAGCGATGAAGGAACAGCTCCGTCCTTGGAAGTGAAGCTGAATAACAATAAATCTGAGTTTTTGCACCGCAAGCACAAAAGTGAGGAGGCTTTGTGAGAGAAACAGATGAGACTGACTCGACGAGCACATCTGAAGCCAACAGTCAAACCGTTTCAGATGCTAAATGCTGACGGGGAATATAAATGAAGAGAAGTGCCATTCAGGGTTTATTCTTTATACTTTAGGATTAAGTGAGTCCTCGGTGACCACAGCAGTCCCAAATGAAACGGAGAGCGATAGCACGTGTGTTTTATTCTCTGCGTGAAGGATAGAGAACGGGATTATCTCGACTCCTCCTTCAAAACTCAGGAGCCTCAAACTGGAGTTTACTCTCCACCTCTGACTGACCTCGCTGCAGAAAAAGGGGAGAAAGTGAAATTTGCAAAGACATTTAGAAGAGTGGAGTTCACAGGGAGGAGACGACTCTCTTTCACTTTAATAATGTATCTGAGGTCGTTTACAGCTCATTCTCCTGCATGAAGCACTGTCAAACAAAGCGTAATGTTACCTCAGGTTGTTAAGATTCATCGAGGCGTTTTGCTTTGAATTACAATGCACCAAGTTACCTTTCTTTACCTCGAAATCTGTCCTCGCGCCGCACAAAGAGCTTCTTCGGCTGATTTGTAAAGCGACAAATCTGCTGATGTTACAGAGTTAGACTCCGACAGCAAGGTGATGGTAGTCGTTGAGGATAACAGATGTAAGAGCGCTGAGAGCTATAAGAGCCCGAAGCTGAATGTGACAGTGTGTTTTAGAAAGAGAGGAAGGATTGTGTGGTTTTTACGAGCGTTTGTGTGGGAGGTGTGGAGAAGAGTTTTCCCTCCGAGGTTCTGCCGTTGTAGGAAAGGTGACAGGAGAGTCTTTCTTATTCTGAGTGCTTTTCTGGAAAACACACACACCGTCTTCCCTTCCTCCTCCAGGCTCAGATAGATGATGTTATCACGAGACTCCGGGGTAAAGGAGCTTGTAAAGAGATCCTTCCGGCGTTTCTTATCTGCATACGAGCAGGGGAAGCAGTCTGCAGAGCGTCATGAATATTTACCGTTTCTCCTCAAGGAAGTGTTGATTATAACGGCCTCGACCGGGTGATTAACACTGTGATCAGAGGCTAGCACAGTTAGCGGTGATTACACTTCGACCTGTTTACTGTCACATGACAAAAGTTGCTTAAAGGTCCCCTATTCTACTGTTTTTCATCAATAAAATAGGTATCAGATATATACAGAGCCTGTCTCTGATTGGCTGAAACACCAAACAGATCATTGCAGCATTACCCATAATCCCCTCTGTTTCAGCCCTGTTTCCAAAGTGCTGATTCTCTGTCTGTTACTTTAGATGAAAATAAGGAGCCCCTCCCCACGCCCCTCTGAGAGACATTTGGTTAAAAAGAACTCAATGGTGCTCTAGGAGGAGATTCAGGTGATAAGGGGGGGGGGGGGGGTTACCTTGGTTGCTGATTGGCTAATGGTTACACAAGACAAAACATCGTTATGACATCATAAAGTGGCCAAAATCTGATCAGCTCATTTTCAGACAGGTTTTTATAGAAATGGATCAGGACAAAAAGAGAGAGAATCTTTGTTCCTGAAACTTTCAGAGTCTCTTTACACAGAGGGGACACATGTTGATGTAGAAGAGACATGAAGAAGAGGGGACACATGTTGATGTAGAAGAGACATGAAGAAGAGGGGACACATGTTGATGTAGAAGAGACATGAAGAAGAGGGGACACATGTTGATGAAGAAGAGACATGAAGAAGAGGGGACACATGTTGATGTAGTAGAGACATGAAGAAGAGGGGACACATGTTGATGTAGAAGAGACATGAAGAAGAGGGGACACATGTTGATGTAGAAGAGACATGAAGAAGAGGGGACACATGTTGATGTAGAAGAGACATGAAGAAGAGGGGACACATGGTGATGTAGAAGAGACATGAAGAAGAGGGGACACATGTTGATGTAGAAGAGACATGAAGAAGAGGGGACACATGTTGATGTAGAAGAGACATGAAGAAGAGGGGACACATTTTGATGTAGAAGAGACATGAAGAAGTGGATTTTGCACAACAGGTGACCTTTAAGACTGAGGGTGGGACAACAAATCCTGAAATCTTCTGGATTCTGAACCGATTCACAACCTAAACATTTCCAAAAAATGGTATGTAATGTCTCCAAAAGAACATAAATACTGCTAATGATGGACAGTATTCTTTCACACCATATGAATGATATGTTTAGCAGCATTTTTATTGAACATAATCTGTTTTAAAGGTCCCATGTCATGGCCATTTCTACTGATCATAATTCCATTGTTGAGGTCTACTAGAATAGATTCATATTGTGCAATGTTCCAAATCACATTGGTTTCTCATACAGCATCTCTGTATAGTATGTGTATTCACTCTCTGTCCTACACGCCTTGTTGGAGCTCCTGCCCCCCCTCCCCACTGTGCTCTGATTGGTCAGCTCGCCCACTCTGTTCTGATGAGTCCACCACCGTTACAGCAGAACATCAGTGATTATGTGTTACAATGGCGTTTGTTAGCAACCAGGAAATGACACCAGTAATGACAAACAGATGAGAATGCTGCGTGGGGTCTGGGTGCCGTGTTGGCGGGACGTTGGGGGGCTCGCTGCTCCGCCCTTTGAGGCTCGAGGAGCGGACAGTGTGAGCTGGATTACTGGTGTCGTTTCCTGGTTGCTGCGTGGGGTCTGCGAGACAGCGAGACGCCGCGAAACTCAGCACACACACACACTCACAGCTGAGTGAGTGTGTGTGTGTGAGGAGCTCCGCGGATTGGTCCAATTGGACCTGGGTATCGTTACGTCACTATACTCAGGAAGAAGAAAATGGAAAAAGAGAAATCTCCAACGAGGCGTTCTGGGGCAGCATCGACAGGTCTTCTCTGTGTTAGAGTTTTATTCGCTTCAGGGTGTACTTTGAGGGTTTTTGACTCAGCTACATAACACACAAGGGGACGGGTAAGAACCAGAAAAGCATGACATGGGACCTTTAAATCAAATTGTGACCTATAAGATACACACCCTTACTCAAAACGTAAGAAAGTTATCTGCTGTGATTACATTGCTGACCTTTGGTATTGTGGCTTTTTTTAATCTTCTTGTGCAGATGCAGATCTAGTCTAATTAGCATATGCTTAGGGTATAATTACAGATATAAATGGTTTGTGGAAAAGCCTTCGTGCAGCAGTGTGTGCTGGATGTATGTCTGCCTGCTGTTCTCTGCTCTCAGGGGAGGGGGGGTGGCAGAGGCATATAGGTTAATAATGCTGTCACGGCATGAGGGCCGAAGGCTTGTTCTACCCAGAAACACACACATGCATTACACACACACACACATGCACTCGCCTCTTTCCACATCCAACACAATCTCTCCTGGAAAGGACACGGAGGAAGGGCATGGTTTAAATTTGCTTTCTATGTAAATGTAGATTATCAGGAAGATGCATTGTAATGGTGAGACATAACCAAAGCAAATGACACGGTTATCAGAAGAAACGAGCAGACATTCGTACGTATTTTACAACCACAGGACTTTCTTTAATTGGATTTCCTTCCACTATTATTGCTCCCGTATCTTTGTCGTTTTGACGCTGTAATAGGAAGTATAGCCTTGTGTCTACCTCACAGTTTCAGCCTTTTCTCCCCTGTGTGTTCTCCCTCTCTTTGACATTTGTGTTGTGAAAGTCGGGGGCTGTGATTGGCTGCAAGGTGGCGAAGAGGGCAACAGTGATGGACAGATTACAGACGAAGGACAGAGCGAGAGGAAACAGATTGACGCGATTAAAAAAGTTTGCAGAAAGTGAAAAGAGAGCGGAGAGTATTGACCTGACTCCCGGTTAATTCCTTGCATTAAATACTGTGTGTGTGACTTTCTCTCGCTGCCCTTCCTGGGGGCTCGATCTCAGCTGGAGACACTTTAACATCCAGAGTTTAATGCACAAACACAGCTGAGTCACACACGGAAATGGCATTAGCACACTGTGGGAAGTCTGTCTTCAATGCCCCGATGAAGTTTGGTTGAACTGGAGGAATCTGATAGCAGGGGTTCACGTTACAGAAAGAGGGGCATTAGGTTTCTATTTCAGTCCGCTGAAGGCTCAAGGATCCTTTCGGAGCTTTAAATAAACTCATCGATGCACTCGATTGATAGTTCCTCCCAAGGTTGAGTTCGGAAATGGCCTTGCTATAGATGCAGTACAGGATTTAAAACGCTATGTTATGAATTCATTGTGTGGCAGCCGACTCATGAATGTTTAAGTTGACCTGAGTGCTGCTGTGCTGCTTTGTGCTGGTCAGCATTGCTGGATGTCACGTGATTGGCCTTTCTGTTATAAAACGTTGGAAATTAAGCTCCAAAACTTTGTAAAAATCGTCACATAAAGCCGTTTTATATTTTGCAAAAAACTAGTTATAGAGTTTGGAGGCGTGTGTCTGTTGTTTCTCCTTCTAAAACAAAGGGAAATGGGTTTTTCTGCTTTAAAGGCCCGGACACACCAAGCCGATTTTGGCTGTCGATGGGCGTCAGGCTGACGATGAGCGTCGACACGCCCTACTCAGATTGGTGTGTCCCGCACCGTCGTGTCTTCTCAGCCGTGCCGACGCCTTTTCCGCCGAAAACCCACCGATTCGACATGTAGAATCGGTGGGCAGTCGGCCAAATAAATCACTCTGATTGGCTGTTCAGCTAGCGAATCAGTGCATGAGAAGCGAAACGGAAGTGAGGGACCCAAACAAACTATTAAGAAGGCAAATCTGAGATTTCATTTAACTCCAGCTATCGACACAGGTTCGGGAAAGCCCCATGAGCTTATCTGTTCTTCTTCTCTCGGTGTATCACAGTCTGTCTTCCGGTTGCCTCTTTTGAATGACGAATACACACTACCGCCGCCTGCTGGTAAGGAGAGTTATTGCCACTCACGCATGCGCAGTTCGTACGTGCTTCTTGGCCGTCGGCTGAAGTCTTTGTGGTGTGTTCCAGTGCGACACATGGGCAAGACGCAGGAGACGTGAGGTGACACAACAGTCTGGGGTCCGTCTGTGTCAGTTCTTTGGTGTCAGCTTGGTGTGTCCGGGCCTTAACATAGGCCACAAACGTTAGCATGTCCAGCTAACTATCACCTAGAAATCGAGCATTCATTTGTAGTTGTTTTCTAGAAGCATAATAATAGCACCTAATTGGCCTTTCCGTTATAAAATGTTGGAAATTAAGCTCCAAATGTTAACAAAACTTTAACATTAGCTTTAGCTTGAAGGAGGCTACTTCGAACACTGATTCTTCAACAATTAATGCTTCTATTTCACTTAGAAATAAAGACCAAATGGGCTTTTAAATGGACAAACCGTTCACATAAACCCGTTGTATATTTTGCAAAAACTAGTTTATATAGTTTTGAGGCTAATAGTTGAAAAAGTGTTTTTCAATCTGCTTTAACGCACGCTACGAATGTTAGCATGCCCAGCCAACTATCACCTAGAAATCTAAGATAAGATGTGCTTTATTGATCCAAATTTGGGAAATGTCTGTGTTGCAGCAGCATAAAAGACAAGGCGTTGCACATGAGAGAAATGAAAAGGGTAGAAATAAACAATTCTAAAATGAAAACATCTCAAAATAGAAATTAAAAGTAAAAAATAGTATTTGCTTCCTAGCAGCATCTCATTAGCTTCCGTTAGCATCATGTCTTCCGGTGCAGTCTTTTCTACAGCTCTAGTCTTAGAGTGCAACAGCTGGAGATATAATAAAGTCTGATACACTTTCCACAGAACAGAACAGTCAGAGTTAATCAATTCTGTGAGCAAACTGCTGTGATTTCAGCCAACAAATGAGACAGCGGTCGACTCGTAATGATCTGCATTTCTGTGTGAAATCAGAGAGCCATTGTTTTATAATCTGCTCCATCATCACTGGAAGAGGAAAGAGCATCTGTTGGGCTTTTTTTCAACATTCAGTGTGATAAAACTGCGATGCATTGATTCGGCTGAACTCTTTAACTTCGAAATTGGTATTTAGTTTAGCTCTATAGACCTATAGGGTTCAGCAAAAGTTTATAAAATAGATGTTTTGTCTCAAAGTTGCAGGAAGTCTGCACTTTTTTATAAATGTTTCGATTGAAGACGACATATTCTGCTGATGTTCAGGTGTATATCAGTATGTAGTGTCTCTACTTTAAAGAGTCCTCTCCTGCTGATGTTCAGGTGTATATCAGTATGTAGTGTCTCTACTTTAAAGAGTCCTCTCCTGCTGATGTTCAGGTGTATATCAGTATGTAGTGTCTCTACTTTAAAGAGTCCTCTCCTGCTGATGTTCAGGTGTATATCAGTATGTAGTGTCTCTACTTTAAAGAGTCCTCTCCTGCTGATGTTCAGGTGTATATCAGTATGTAGTGTCTCTACTTTAAAGAGTCCTCTCCTGCTGATGTTCAGGTGTATATCAGTATGTAGTGTCTCTACTTTAAAGAGTCCTCTCCTGCTGATGTTCAGGTGATATCAGTATGTAGTGTCTCTACTTTAAAGAGTCCTCTCCTGCTGATGTTCAGGTGTATATCAGTATGTAGTGTCTCTACTTTAAAGAGTCCTCTCCTGCTGATGTTCAGGTGTATATCAGTATGTAGTGTCTCTACTTTAAAGAGTCCTCTCCTGCTGATGTTCAGGTGTATATCAGTATGTAGTGTCTCTACTTTAAAGAGTGCTCTCCTGCTGATGTCAGGTGTATATCAGTATGTAGTGTCTCTACTTTAAAGAGTCCTCTCCTGCTGATGTTCAGGTGTATATCAGTATGTAGTGTCTCTACTTTAAAGAGTCCTCTCCTGCTGATGTTCAGGTGTATATCAGTATGTAGTGTCTCTACTTTAAAGAGTCCTCTCCTGCTGATGTTCAGGTGTATATCAGTATGTAGTGTCTCTACTTAAAGAGTCCTCTCCTGCTGATGTTCAGGTGTATATCAGTATGTAGTGTCTCTACTTTAAAGAGTCCTCTCCTGCTGATGTTCAGGTGTATATCAGTATGTAGTGTCTCTACTTTAAAGAGTCCTCTCCTGCTGATGTTCAGGTGTATATCAGTATGTAGTGTCTCTACTTTAAAGAGTGCTCTCCTGCTGATGTTCAGGTGTATATCAGTATGTAGTGTCTCTACTTTAAAGAGTCCTCTCCTGCTGATGTTCAGGTGTATATCAGTATGTAGTGTCTCTACTTTAAAGAGTCCTCTCCTGCTGATGTTCAGGTGTATATCAGTATGTAGTGTCTCTACTTTAAAGAGTCCTCTCCTGCTGATGTTCAGGTGTATATCAGTATGTAGTGTCTCTACTTTAAAGAGTGCCTCTCCTGCTGATGTTCAGGTGTATATCAGTATGTAGTGTCTCTACTTTAAAGAGTCCTCTCCTGCTGATGTTCAGGTGTATATCAGTATGTAGTGTCTCTACTTTAAAGAGTCCTCTCCTGCTGATGTTCAGGTGTATATCAGTATGTAGTGTCTCTACTTTAAAGAGTCCTCTCCTGCTGATGTTCAGGTGTATATCAGTATGTAGTGTCTCTACTTTAAAGAGTCTCTCCTGCTGATGTTCAGGTGTATATCAGTATGTAGTGTCTCACTTTAAAGAGTCCTCCTGCTGATGTTCAGAGTGTAGTCCTCTCCTGCTGATGTCAGCTGTATAGTCAGTATGTGTGTCTCTACTTTAAAGAGTCCTCTCCTGCTGATGTTCAGGTGTTATATCAGTATGTAGTGTCTTCTACTTTAAAGCGTCCTCTCCTGCTGATGTTCAGGTGTATATCAGTATGTAGTGTCTCTACTTTAAAGAGTCCTCTCCTGCTGATGTTCAGGTGTATATCAGTATGTAGTGTCTCTACTTTAAAGAGTCCTCTCCTGCTGATGTTCAGGTGTATATCAGTATGTAGTGTCTCTACATGTCTCCATGCTTTAATGTTCACAAAGCTCTTTATTTTTCTCATACTGCCTGTGCTGCAGCACCTCTTTTCACCCTCTGTCTGAAACCAGAGCTGCTCTGATTGGTTAGCTGGCCGGCTCTGTTGTGATTGGTCAACAGCTTAGAGATGCCTATTCACGTACATGTGTTGGAGTGCTAGCCAATAGGAGTGTGTATTATTTATGTCACTATGTTCCTGAGGTTAACATGCACCGTTATAACACACTAAAGGAAAGGGAAAACCTCAGAAATGTGGATTGGGGACCCTTCACTGTTTTCCAACCCTCTAGACACCTTAAAAAAACTGTGTTCGATGTGATATGATATTTAAATCTTCTCATCATGCTCTTGTCCCTCCTGTGAGCTGTAATACAGTTGTTTTCTGTTGTGTTTCCGGCACGTTTGTGCAGCTATACTGGCCTGACGGATGAACGCACTATAAATATTTCATACTAGCCCACTTTCCTCCCTGTGGCTACAAAAACCACACAAACAAATATCTGTATTAATAAATCCTGCAAAGGAGTGAAAGGGCTTTAGGGGGGGAGTGAGAGAAAAGCACATTGTGTTTACAACGATGGGAAGAAAAAGCAGACACAACAGGGAGACCCCTCAATAACGTTGAAGGGCCATTTGAAAGAAGGTTTTTATTGCTTCTTGCTCTGTTTTCTCTCCTGTAATATAATGGATAAATGAAGTACTCTGGGAGCGAAGGGTGGCCTGCAAACTGCTGATGAGAACTGCTTATTTATCTAGTTTTCTCTGCTGTATATATCCGTGGCCCCCCCCCCCCCGCTGCTGCATGCCTCCAGCGAGGACGATATGAAAGTGAAAGAGAGTTGTGTCCATTAAGCTTTGTGCAAACTTTCTCTCGTGCTGATTGTGCGGCACCTCGCTGAGATCGACCCTGAAACTTTAATCACATCGTGCCGACACTGCTGATTAAAGGTTGCAACGCACAGAGGGACGCGCCGTATACTTCGAGCTGATGACAAATTAAATTGTAAGTGACACAGTATGAAAGACGCCACATTACGGGTTATATCCTCCTCAATTATTGACTGCACTGTCAGAGATATACCAGCAGCTCAGCTTTTCCTCCAAATAATAAGCCTTTTTTTTATCATGAATACTGAACTCCCACTGGAGCTGCCAAAAATAGTTTGCCAGATGGACACTGGAGACTTTCCCTTTATCAGATTGTGTTGCATATTTCCAATTGCACATATTGCACCAGTTTCAGTCGAATCAGTTCTGCCATTTTTCTCCCCACTGCTTTATGAACTAAATTATCTCGTCCAAAGACTAATGGTTTTAAAATTGAGGCCCAAATTGTGGGCATTCCTCCAAATATCTCTCTGCTTTTCTGTGAAGTCTTTGGATGTTCGCCACAGAAAAAGGCACTCGAGCAGCAGAGCCCTGACGGAGCGCGAGTGAAGATGTCTGCCCTCGTTTGTTGATGAATTATAACACTCTCTAAAAGGTGCATGTATTCAAGTCATAGCCTCACTATCCATGCTTTATAAATCTCTCTTAAAGTGTGTGTGCCAGCTTCCTTAAGAATGCCATATTCACTTAGTGCTCTCATTAATTGCCGGTAATGGCTCGCTAACAGAATTTGTGCACATTTAGGAGACTGTGCCATTTGGGTCCTCCTGAACCTATTTCTGAGTCATGGAGTGAAATCGCCGACTGGTTCATGTAAAGTTAGGGTTTTAGTTCATTTAATTAACTAAGTACTCTTTATTTTAATGCATGCACAACACTCAGGCGTGCGTTGACGCAGTTATCCCCCTGGAAGAGGTGGTCTCAGCAGATGAAATAGCATCCCGAGATCAATCCGCATTTCCATAGCCATAATCACCCGGATTGATTTCGCAGCAAAAAATTATCATACCTGAAGAACGGCTCAATTTGTCGGGGCACAAATTGATGACACAAAAGAGGGAGGGAGCGAGTGGAGACCTCCGAGGTGGATCATGGTCCATAACAGCTCTCAGATCAATAAGGGCTCGGCTCAGTGTCCATAATGTGATGTGCTCCCAATCAATACCCTTCCCCCGGTGTCGCCATGTGTTATTTCTCCTCTTTCCTCCGTCACACTGATGTATGATGCAGCTGCAGGGGCGTAACCACAGGCTGTCACTGATGACAGGACACTTAGAGAGGAGTTAGTGGGCAGAGATGGTAGAAGTACACACATCCTTTACTCAAGTAGAAGTACACATACTCGTGTTTAAAAATACTCTGGTGAAAGTAGAAGTACTGACTAAACTTCTTTACTCAAGTCAAAGTAAAGAGGGCTTTGAAATGTACTTCAGTAAAAAGTCCCCATAACTAGCAGCTGTTTTAAAGAGTACCTGACCTCCCTTTATATTAATAGAACAATAATGTCATTGTTAGCTAATGAATGTTTCCATGCTGAACAACGGCAACATGACAACGTTTTCATTGGTCCCTCTTCTTTAGAGAAGACCAGGAAATGATGGATACACGGATCGTGTTCAAATCAATAGGCACGCAATGACTCTAAATAATAATGATCACGCCACCAAACACACATTCAAACTAAAGGAACCAGCCTGTTTGGGAAATGTGAGAAGTAGAAAGTACAGGTATTTGGGTTCAACATGTAAGAAGTAGAAAGTACAGGTATTTGGGTTTCAACATGTAAGAAGTAGAAAGTACAGGTATTTGGGTTCAACATGTAAGAAGTAGAAAGTACAGGTATTTGTGTTCAACATGTAAGAAGTAGAAAGTACAGGTATTTGTGTTCAACATGTAAGAAGTAGAAAGTACAGGTATTTGTGTTCAACATGTAAGAAGTAGAAAGTACAGGTATTTGTGTTCAACATGTAAGAAGTAGAAAGTACAGGTATTTGGGTTCAACATGTAAGAAGTAGAAAGTACAGGTATTTGTGTTCAAAATGTAAGAAGTCAAAGTAAAAGTTGTCAGAAAAATAAGTAGTGGAGTAAAGTAGTGATACCAGAAACATGTACTTAACGAAGTATTTGTACTCCACTACTTCCAGAGTTAGTCGGCCTTTTTTTATTCCTCCTGCAGGAATTTAAAAGAGGAGGATAAAGGTGATTCTTGCCATTTCAAGATTAGTTGTTGAGATGTCGGGCGGCTGAAGATTGAAATGAAGAGAGGCTCACAGAGAGGCTCACAGAGAGGCTCCAGAGAGCTCTTAACTCAGTGCTTTCTCCTCTGGATCAACTTCACACTCTCCCTTAGGTCTCGGGGGTCTAATGCTACCTTAAAGGAGCTGTTGGATGAAATTGTGAGGGTGGGTGTTCACCAAAAGATATTCTACTAAAGCGTTTTTTAAGCTGTCCCTTGAGGGCGATGGAGCCAGCTGGTTTTTGTTTTTTAACAACACTCATCAAGTGATTTCTTTTCTTTTTTTTAAGTGTGTTTCATAATGTGCTGAGTACCCAGGGAGATACCTCAGGGTATTGTTTAAAAATAAAAGTCATGTGATAAATCTCCCTCTTTCTCCATCTGTCCTCGTTGAAGCTGGTTTCTGCACGGTCATCGTTAAAGAGCTGAATCATGTGATGACGTTTATAACACGTCTAAGCCAATCGGGTGTCACGACTGGTCAGAGGTCAGAGGTCAGATCCTGCACAGGAGGGACAGAGAAAGACCATAAAACTACTTTGCTTAAGGACATACTAAATATTAATCATTTCTCACACATGATAGCTTTCATTTTGCATTTCATTATGATGTTTTCTTTTCAAAAACAGTTTATAAATTCCAGTAAAATGTGTGTCTCGATCTCATCGTCTCAGCCTATATTTATACAGCTTGTTCAGCAGGTAGTATTGATTAGTTAGGTAAACTGATCAGGAGACTAGTGACCTTGTAGTCCCTGTTGTTGTACTCTTTGACCTCCTGTTCAGAGACTTGAAACTGAGTAAGATATTCCTGTTTCTTCTTCCCTTCTCTGGGTCACTTCCAGTTCAACAGACGCGGCACGTTTCCGCTTCTTTCTTTTTTAATCCCGCTCTCACGGCATGGGATGCTTCTCTTAATGCCTCCACACATGCAGATCAGGGGCAGTGCAGACTGAGTCCAAGTAATTGATCTTCTTAACGACTCCCACTCAATTACAGGAGGTTAATGCGAGCCACCTCAGCGTTGCTCATCCTCGCGCTAAAAACTGTCCGTGAGCACGGGGGGGAAAACGTGTGGGAAGGTGAGATTGCATGGGTGTGGGTCAGTGAAAACATTAATCACTTTCTCTGTGTGTGTGTGTGTGTGTGTGTGTGTGTGTGTGTGTGTGTGGTGTGTGTGTGTGTGTGTGTGTGTGTGTGTGTGTGTGTGTGTGTGTGTGTGTGTGTGTGTCTGTGTGTGCGTTGAGGAGTCAAAGATGAACTGTGTCCTCTCAGGCAGGAGGTGTGATTCTAAATAAAGATTATTCATCCTTTTAAAGAATGATTGACCTTAAGGTTTTTTCATTATTAAATGTGTTTTTCTGCAAGTGTCTGAATAATTTGGGGTTGTTTAATTTACTACCAATAAGCTTATAAACTGAGAGAAACCTCGATGCTCTGCTCACAGATTTGAAACCAAATCAACTTGTCAGCTTGTTTTTCATTTTAGTTTACCAAAATGTGTTTCTGCAAATGGGAGAGAAATAATCCGTGCAGCTGCTGAATCGTTCTTTATTTAAGGATATTTTTCTCTTCAGACACAATTGCAATGGTTTATGGGATGGATAGTTCTCACTCTTAAAAAAATATATGTTTACACTCTTGCACCTTCGCGTTTTTCATAGTATTCTTTGCTCAAAATTAACGTTTTTATGTCACGATGCATCTCAAAGTTGCCTGGCTTCATTCCTTGCTTGAAACTATTTCAGTCAGACAACTCATTCTTTAACATGTTTATTAGAAGCAGCATATAGTTGAGTTTGGCGTCTAGGCTCGGGCCTCATCACTCCACAGATATACATAGCACGATGAGTGATGATTAAATAACTAACCCCTGAGCCTACAGGTGGAAGCTGGGGTGGTGGGGGGGCAGGCAAGCAGCAGCGACGTGGAAGTAACTGCAGCAACAGCAGCAGAGAGATATCTGGCAGGTTAAATAGAGCGGCATATTAAGGACACTCTGTTTGGTTGGTTGTTGAGTGGCAAGGGGCGTTATGTATGAATGCAGCATAAGTGCTCGAGTTGACTGCCTGAACTAGCTCGCAGGCTTCGCCCCATTTTGAACCAAATCAACTTGACAGCTTGTTTTTGGATATCTTTTACTAAAACAGTTCACTAAATTGTGTTTCTGCGAATGATAAGGGTGAGAAATAATCCATGCAGCTGCCGAATCGTACTTCATTTTAGAATATTTTGTTTACGGGATTGGTCGTTCTCTCACTCTTAAAAAACAGATGTTTACACTCTTCCACCTTCACGTTTCCTTCAGTTTCTCATAGTTGTCTTTGCTCAAAATCAACGTTTTTATGTCACGATGCATCTCAAAGTTGCTCGGCTTCATTCCTTGCTTGGTACTATTTTGAAAATGATTCCCTGAAGTTCCCTTCCTGACCCAGAGCTATTTCTAAAAAGTGTGTAGTCACGGTTGAGCTCTTTGCACGCTACCACTTCCCTTTATACCTAATCTACTCCTCTACCTTTCGGTGCCAAGGTGTTCTGCGACAGCTTCTCCGGGATCGAAGGCTTGGCACCGGACGACGAGCCTCAAATGTTCTCGCCAGAAGTCGTGAAGCGATGTGCATCCTCTCTGAGACACAGGTTGCCTCACTTAGCTGCTAATAGGTTTAACCTAATCAGCAGCAGAGGCATTCATTTAGTGATAACAGGCGTCTCATTCCCCCTTTTCTCTCGCCTAATAGAGGGAATTTCGTAGTTTTATTTCAGGCAGTGTCATGAGAATGTAGCCACTTTTCTCCCTGTGTGCCAGAGGCTAATGGATGGACTATATAGAAATGTCTGACCCCTAAATCCTTGAGCCTTATCCCTGCATTGCTTTCACTTTTCGTCCCAAAGGAAACAGCGTGTGATCAGTATTCAGTGCCTTGTTTTCCCATCTTGTCTGAGACTCTTCAATCTTTTCTCGTTAGATTTTAATAGGTTGTATATAGCTCAGGTCAGAGAGGACTTCACACTGACGAATGCAGATTGTTTCCGTGCACTGGATTGGAGTTGTTGAAGTATTGCAGTATTATAGTGTGTAGGACAGATACTCTTCACCTGTGTGGGAAGAGACTCAAGAGTTGAGCTGTGAAAAGAAAAAGGGCATCAGCTAATCCCTGCAGCGCTGTAAAGAGTTATATCTCTCTGCTTTCTGCTCTGATAAAACATGGAGTGCTACTAAAGAAGATACTTCTCACTCTGCAGCAACACATCACACAACACACTGTCTCAGTCACCTTACATTGCTCACACACACTCTCATTTAAAACAGACCTCTGCCAGGACAATTAGGGTCACATTTAATCCATCTAGGTCAATAAATCCCGGTCAAGGTAAAGAGCTGACCGGGCAGGATGACACAGGATGTTCTTTCCCATTCGTTTACTGAGCGAACAATAGGAAAGCATTCGGACTTTTTTTGCAAGAACGAACAGAAGTTTTTAGTTTGCAGATACTTTTCTTTTTCACTGAAAGCAAACATTTATATTCTGAGAGAGAGCGAGGGATTTATAGACTGAAGCCAACAGGTGGAGCCAAAGTCCTTTTATCCTCTCATCACACACACACATTGTACACACACACACACACACACCATACACACACACACACACACACACTCACACACACACACACACAATTGTACACACACACACACTCACACACACACACACACATTGTACACACACACACACACACACACACTCACACACACACACACAGAGACAGTGCAGACATACACACACACACACATGCACACACACACACACACACACACACACACACACACTCACACACACACACCACCACACCACACACACACACACACACCCACACACACACACACACAGAGAGACAGTGTACACACACACATACACACACACACACACACATATATAGAGACAATGTACACATACACACATACACACACACACACACACACACATATAGACAGTGCCACCACACACACACACACACACACACACACCACACACACACACACACACACACACACACACACACCAGACAGACACAGTGTACACACACACACACAGAGAGAGAGACAGTGTACACACACACATACACACACACACACACACACATATAGACAGTGCACACACACACACACACACTCACACACACACATATAGACAGTGCACACACACACACACACACACACACACACACACACACACACACACACACACACACACACACACACACACACACAGACAGACCACAGTGTACACACACACACACAGAGAGAGAGACAGTGTACACACACACATACACACCACACACACACACACACACACACACACACACCTCCCCAATTTCCAAAATAGGTTTCTGACCTACTTTTTCCTCCCTATTTAAATGGCGTCCTCACTTTATAATCCATCCATCAATGTTGCATGCAAGATTTAATGACTCATTTGGTTCCTTCTTTTGTCATTTGTTTCCATTACCGTGCTATCGTCTCCTTTCCATACAAACTAAACGTTGACATGCATTCATTTCCATTATATCCATTCAGCCGTTACTGCATCTTCTCCTTTGTGCTCCAGTCCATCCTCTCAGTACAGAGCTCAATGAAGGCTCTGTGAGCACGTTCTCTCTCAGTGACTGTGCTGTTATGTTAAATGTTTGTTGTTTGTTTTTCATGTATTGTGTCTCTTGATATTTGTCTGTTGATGTTGTTGTAACTTATTTTATTCAAGGCAGTACAAATATTTGTTTATTTGCTTCTTGACAGAAGTTAAGGGTATAATGTTTCACAGGAAATGCTTTATTTTGAAGTGCAAGTATGTGTCCTGCTCTTACACCTTCCTGTTATGATTTTGAAATGAATACGAGTGCATTTTCTCCGTCTTCCACCGTTCTTGTTGGAAACTGTTAAATTGATATAATCTTAAAGTGGACCTATCATGCTATATTTGAATAATATAGTATCGGACCATACCTATATAAGGCATATTTATACTTTTTTTTTCTTCAAAATACCAAACAGATCATGCATTTTAGCCATGCCTCATTTCGCTCAATTTGAAAAATGTTAGCTCTGTTTTAGCAAGGGTTGATTCTGTGAGAACAGCACCATCTACAGGCCTGGCATATGTACTACAGCGTCTCCAGCGCTTTCGAACGGCAATGGCCGTGGCTGTCTCCTCCTGATTGGTGGAGTTGGCCCAATAGCCGTAGCGCCACCGTCCTGACGTCAGGACAGTGTTCAAATCTGGATCAGTTTTTATCAGATCCGTTGCAGCCCCTTTTTTAGAGATTTGGGTATGGAGGAAAATAGAGAGGGTTGTGTTTTCTGACACTTGGTGAGTTCCCTGGAACACCGGGGACACATATTCATGTATAACAGACGTACAAAAGTGCATTTTGCATGATACTGTAGGTCCCCTTTAAGTATGGAAGAAGCTGCTTTCTCCCTGTTATATTTGGTTAAGCCAGACAACAGGCTTTGGGATAAGATAAGGGCTTTCCTGGACTCAAACCATCTCGGCTGCCAACAATAAATATAATAATATTAATTAATAATATTAATAAATAAAGAGAAATAAGCTCTGAAGAAACTAAAAATAACGGTAATAATAATGAATGAAGTGAAATTAAATGGGAAATGGATGAATAGGTGAATTAATCATAAAAGGAAGAGATGTGTGTGTGTATATGTACATATGTGTGCATATATATATATATATATGTATCTATTTATTTACCTATTAAACAATGCCTATATTATGAAGCAAACCATGTATAAATACAACGCCATATGCATCAAATGTAACTGACACTGTAATCCCCCTACCCCCCACCCTTCACGTTATGTCCTGTCCTACTTGTAATGTATGTGAGCCATGTCCTTGTCCGTGTGTTTTTGTCTTTTGAAAATGTTCAATAAAATATAAATGTTTAAAAAAAAAATGGATATATTGAAACACATTAAGTTTGGACTCGCTTTGTTCTTCATTCAAAGCTTCTATTACACAACAGATGTTACACATGGAGCTGCTGGGATGCAAGTCACATTTCAGACTTGATCTGACCAATAAAGTATTATCGTATCGTATCGTAAGTTCCTGTTGTCTTTTCTAACATGTTATTCTTCTCTTTTCCAGATTCTGGCCATCATCTCGATCCTCTTCATCATCCTCTCCACCATCGCTCTCTCTCTCAACACTTTACCGGATTTGCAGGTGATGGATGAGTTTGGTCAGGCGAGCGATAACCCTCAGCTGGCTCACGTGGAGGCGGTGTGCATCGCTTGGTTCACCATGGAGTATCTCCTCCGTTTCCTCTCCTCTCCCAACAAGTGGAAGTTCTTCAAAGGCCCGCTGAACGTCATCGACCTGCTGGCCATCTTGCCGTACTACGTCACCCTCTTCCTGACGGAGTCCAACAAGAGCGTGCTGCAGTTTCAGAACGTGCGCCGCGTGGTGCAGATTTTCAGGATCATGAGAATATTGAGGATCCTGAAGCTGGCCAGGCACTCCACGGGCCTCCAGTCTCTGGGCTTCACCTTGAAAAGGTATATATTTCATTTGTATGTGTTCCGTTCATGGTATGCACAACTTAACGCAAGGCAAGGCAAGTTTATTTAAACAGCACCTTTCAACACAAGGCGATTCAAAGTGCTTTACACAAATGAAAGACATTAAGAAACATATTATGAAATGACATTTAAAAACACTCATTTAAAAGCAAAGATAATAAAACATGAATCAAAGTGACAGCAGTGTGAGATACACACATCTGAAATGTTTAGCTCAATCATTGCTCACTTTTTAGCAGCAATAGTTTTCTTTGACCTCACTTTCTTTCTACTTTCTTTTTTAACGTATCCTTTAGTTATTTCAAGTGTTTCGTGCTAAACGATCCCCCCTTTGGAACATGTTAATCTGACCCCATGGTACCTTTAAGTTTCCGCCGAAACTATTCCTCTTTTTTAAATGCACATTAGTTTAAGTTGTCTTTTCTATGTATAACTATTATTTACAAAACATGTCTCTATAAACACACCGTACCCGAAAAGGGTTGCTCTTTTTACTGCACTGTTAGTATACTACTATGATTATGCACCGTACCCGAAAAGCAGCAGGGAGAAGAAAATAATCTGATATTACCCCTTTCTCCCAAAAAACTATATATATATATATATACTATATAAATACCATTACCATCATTACAAAACACTCGCTGCTATATAACATGTGCATTATTATTATTATTATTATTAATAATGTTCGATAAATAACGTGCAATTACGTAACTACCACTACGGTTTTTTTGCACTACTAAATACTGTTAATATTTACATTCATTATGAGACCATCTATGTTTCCTGTAGTTATTTCATTTTTTCACTGCACTGTTAGTGTACTACTATTATTATGCTGCTTTGATTATTGTATTTTTGTAATTCTGGCACAACAATGAATAAAGTCTTATTTCTTAACTGCATTATTTTTTATATTTTTCTAGTTCTCTACCTGTGTTTTTCATTCTTGTGTTACTGTATGCACCACGACACCAAGTCAAATTCCTCGTACGTGTAAACCTGATTCTGATTCTCATCTTATCTTCAGGAGCTACAACGAACTGGGTCTGCTCATCTTGTTTCTCGCCATGGGCATCATGATATTCTCCAGCTTGGTGTTCTTCGCTGAGAAGGATGAAGACGCCACGAAGTTCACCAGCATCCCCGCGTCGTTCTGGTGGGCGACCATCACGATGACCACGGTGGGATACGGGGACATTTACCCACAGACGTTACTCGGTAAAATAGTCGGAGGGCTTTGCTGCATTGCAGGAGTCCTGGTGATCGCTCTGCCCATCCCCATCATTGTGAACAACTTCTCTGAGTTCTACAAGGAGCAGAAGAGGCAGGAGAAGGCCATAAAGAGGAGGGAGGCGCTGGAGAGAGCCAAGAGGAACGGCAGCATCGTGTCAATGAACCTAAAAGATGCCTTTGCGCGCAGCATGGAGCTGATGGACGTGGTGGTGGAGAAAGGAGAGGACAAAACCTCCCTGGAGAACCACATGTCGCCCGAACGCTGGGGCAGCACCACCAGGCACGCCTCCTCCGAGTCAGACCTGAAATCTCCAGCGAACCAAAACCCAGAGATGCAGAATTCGCCTCAACACATCACCGTCAACACCACAGGGAGTCCGCAGAGGATTAACCGCACCCCGCAGCACCTGAATGTGCAGAAACTGGAGGAGATGTACAACCAGATGGGCAAATCCCAGTCTCTGAGCAACCTCAACAGCTCCATGAGCACTTTGAGCACGACGGCGCCCGTGTCCCCGAGGAAACCTCAAAGCCCCGACGCTACTTTAAAAGAGGAAGTAGAGCTGGAGATGACGGAGGTGCAGCCCTGCTCGTCCGACAGAAAAGACTCTAATTACAAAAAGGAAGATACTGGGCCGTGTCGACTCAGGCACCCGAGGGCACCACCGTATCTGGATCTCAGCAAATTAAGGTCCATGGATGAGGGCGTCAAACTCAAAGATGGCCTCTACGAATCCGCAGGTGACGGGTCAGAGCTTCTAAAGGAGGAGAGCTTTAAAAACAGCGCTTTGGAGTCTGCTTCGAGGGGGAATAACCCTCTCAAAATAAAAGGTTTGAACGCCAACTTCCCCAAATCGCCCGCTGAAGGTCCGTTGACTCCGCCCAGCACTACGTCTCCTGGAGACATTAGCTCCAGCATTTTGGAGGACGAGACCCCGGACGGAGAGACGTCTCCTCTCATCCCCAGCACCGAAGAACTGCTTCCCATTTCAGAGGAGGAAACATGTCCTCTGACGCCCAAAAGGCTGGTGGTAGACACTCCACCGGGTGATGAAGATCAATCCACGGAAAACCACGAGGAAAAGCATCTGATGGAGGTTGCAGGCGCTTCAGTTTCACCTTTGTCGCCCAATTCAGCACAAAATTGCGCCCAAGGAGAGGAAGTGAAGGCTGAAAGCAACCAGAATGGACACAAAGTAGAGAACCACATGTTTACATCCGATATCCACCTGATACCGGGGGATGGCAGTCTGTCTCCGAGCTGCGAAACCAGCATGTGACTGTAGAGAAAGCTTCCCATTGGACAAAAAGACCCACTGCAACCTCAGCCCGGCAGACAGGAGAAAAGACACGGGTGCAGTCGTAGTGAAAGATATTTTTGCATGGCATGACAAGTCCCTTTTACTTGTGTCGTTGTGTATTGCTGAAAAAGAAAACTGCAGTGCTGCGTGCAGAATTTGGAAGACTTTTTGGGGCTTGAAGAGGAGGCTCTGGAGGGAATTCATCAACTTAAATGTAGACACTTTTCTCCTCCCGATGTACATAATGACCGTCTCCTTTTTCTAGCAAAAGAAGGAAATGCACAGAGGGACTTATCTGTAAAAAGCATGCATTTAAAAAAAAGACATATATTTTACGGTGCTTAGTTTGCTGAAAGCGCTCCACTGTAAATACTGGGACATCTAAAGGCAATGACAATGCACAGGATGGAAGAAATGTCTCCGAAGGTACAAATGTGAAAAGGGAGAAGAGGAAATTGAAAGCCCTCAGACCGGGTGTTGCATCGTAGCGACCTATTTAAAAAAAAAAAACATATCATTACCTTTTGTGGAAATGCAAAGTGTTCCCATGATGACCCTGTAATGTTTTCTCGTGTGATTAATGCTGTATGAAACTGTAACATTATTGCTTTTGGTTTTCATAACGACTGTTCAGTTGATATTCAGTCAACAATGGACCCTCCCCAAAAAACACCTGTAGTCGCCAAATATCTAGATATTTACTCGGTGGTTTCAGAAGTTACGACGAGGTTTGAGACCTTGTTCATGCCTTTTGATTCCATTAACAGTAAATCGTATTATACTCTCAGATATACATCTAAAAGTAGCTCTAAGAATAAACGTAGGTCTAGGTTGGTTGTAGAGATAAATCTGTGAGTGAGATTCAATAAAACCGAGTTATTTATTCAGCACAGTAGATCTGGTCATTACTACACAGATATGCTTTACACTATAATGATCTTTTTGGCAAAAGGGATAGACGAACACAGAAAAAAGACGATATTCCTTCTGATACTACGGACCAAATCAAGCACAGCTTCATCTATCTCAGCTGCATAGGAACATATAACATGTATTATGACGGTAGTTATGTTTTAGTTTGACTTCTTTATGGTTTCTTTTCCATTGTGTCCCCGTCCATGCAAGTTTCTCCCATCCTGCTGATAATTGAAGGCATTTTTTTTTTTGTATATCCGTCGTGTCTTGGATTGTATTTATTGTGTTTTATTGTGAACAAATCTATTTTCAGTCAAACTGAAACCCAAAGGAGTTTAATTTATCTCTTTCTCTCGTCTTCTTTCTGGCTTTTGTTTTACACTGACTGAAAATATCCGTTGTCTGTTGCCTTTTTTTTTTTTATTCCTATCGCTGGAATACTTTGTGTTTCAGCGTGACACTTTGAGTACTAGTAGTGTGTTTGTGAACGCCACACAAACCCGGACAGGAAGTACGTGGGTGATTTATTCGTTGTTTGTTTTCTTATTATTATTATTATTCTCATGTTTTCTGTTCTCACAGAGAGAGGTGTGGAATGTGCAATACCGCAAACTGCAATCTATGCAGGCCAAGAAATGTGGCACTTTATTTTCTGTCTACGGGATTTGTAAGTGTACAGGCAGAAAATTACTTGTATTTTTCAAATGTTGTATCTTTAATATGAGGCAAAACAGAATCTCACGATGCAATTTGACTTTTTTTGATATGTCTGGCATAATGCTTTAATGCCAGATATTAATGGACCTTAAATTTATCTGTGGGAAATCCAAATTGACCACTTTGGGCCTTTTATATCGCTGTTAGATTTACATTAAGATCTAAGATATTAAAGATAATCTTATTTCAATGGCCACACAAAATGGATTTTATGTTTTTTGTGAATTAACGTTGAGAGTGATTCTATTTTTTCTAAACCAAAATGGAGCACGACCACAATTTCCTGCCATATGGTGGTTGAAATGATGCGTGCCTTTTCATAACACCGCTTGTTTATGAGAAGGTAGCAAGTCATTTTGCTTTGTTCATATAGCACTGTACAGAAAATTCTAATTTTATAGGAGAAATCAGGTCTTTATGTAATAGATACAAGTATTGAGTTCTCAGGTTTTCTATAACTCTCTGATGTTCCAATTGGATCGATTCTCTGTTTTTTCTTTCACAGCTAATGTCAAATACTTCTGTACTTTCTTTTGAAAAGGTGATGTTGTCAAATCCACATTGATGTCTTGGCTCCCGGGGGGAAAAGGAGCGGCAATATTTTCTCCCTCCTCCTGGGTAATCTGTGCAAAACCATCCAGCGTCCGCCCGTCAGTGTGCAGGAAGGAGAGCTTTCACTGACCACAGACAGACAGGAAGAGATCACTAAACTGATTATTTCCCATGCTGTGATCAATGGTTGGAGGGAAGGTGAGGATAAGGGAAAGCGAGGAGAGTTTAACGTCAATATTTTTCAACCTGGAGTCTTTTTCTCCGTGTTTTTGACCCTAAATCACATTGTGAACGGTCTATGAAACAGGCTGCAGTGTAATCCGATGGGCAATTCTACAAATTCTTCTTTAAGTATAACTTGATTGCTGCCTGTGTATCTTTTTATTAAGTTGAGTATTTCTGCACTACTGTTACTTGAGTGCAAGATCTGGAAACTTATTTCTCAATTGTCCGAGTTGAGATGTGAAAACAAAGCACTGAATTCTTCCTTTTTTCAGTTTCATGAACAGTGAGTTTTAGGCTTTGTTGAGACTGTACAAATGTCGTTTTTGCCTCTGACTGAGACTCAGATTGTTATTACTGATGTCGGACCCTAAAGAGGAATTAAATGTTGTTTCTACAAGGTGTCGTTTAGGGAGAAATCTCGTTATGAAATCTCGCTTTGCATCCACACTGCTGGTATTGGCTAAATATCCAGCCAATATCTTTTACATAACACTTTCTGTACTGCAACGACACAGGTACTCTTCTTGCTAACTCATGTTAAAACCATTGTCTTCCAACAAAAAGCCACAATAACAACGAGAACATATCAAGCAAAACGTGGAGATTTCTCTGTAGGATCATTTCTATAATGTCCAGACACGTATGATAACAATCTACAACGGTCAGTGGCATAAACAAACATTATCAGCGTGGAATTGCCTCGTATAATTACATTAAAGCCCATTTAACTAGATATGGTGTCCCTATTAGACACTTAGGGTTAGGGTAACAAATGAGAGTCCAGGTTGAAAGACAAAGACCCTTAAAGAGGAGGAATGAAATCAGTTTGGGTCCATATTTCCTTTTTGTCTGTGTGCATGCTGTACGCCCAAATCAATAATCAAAGATCCACACCCTCATCCACTTATCTTTGGAAAACAGATTCTTTGTTTTGGTTCAAATGCGAGGTCAGCGGTGGTCGGCATTGTTTGGGTTTTTTCAATTTTCTTTAGGTTCGGTGATAACCTTTTCATAATTTATTTTCTGTACGTTAAGTTTTACCTCTCATCCCTTATTTGTTGTTATCATGTGTCCTCGAGTAGTCCTTCATTTTGACAGGTTTAGGGTAGAGAAAACAAAGGATGTGGACGGATCAGCCATATTTCCTTGGGATGATGTCTCAAAGAAACCGTGCAGAGTGAGAAAAAGGTTTATTTTCTCTGAGAGAACGGGTATTGTCCGTGTCACTCATGCGTGCTTTCCAAAACTCCCTGAAATGCGTGATCCTCCATCGTTTATTCTTACGTCTATTCTGTGTATTCTGCCTCTTAACACTCGTTGATTTCAGCTTTTGGAGAGCGTTCTCATTCTGAGCTGCAGACTGTTTCTTTAAGAAGCAACATCTTTGTATGCATGTAGTAGTCCGAACACTATGTGACCACAGAACACTTTGTCATGGTACATGTATGTCAACATTTCTGTAGAGCATTGTTCCCCATTACGTCTATTAGCATATGCAGAATAACAAATAAATGTGTATATAACTCAAGCCTTTGTGTGTTTTCTGCTGCACAAATGAGCTGCTGTTCATAGGTCACATCTGCATTTTCTGGATGCATTATTACGCTTAAGGATCATTGGATTAAGAGCATTGTATTTAATTGTGTGATAAATAAATGAACAGTGAACATAGAGGACAAACTCTAAATATACACATTCTTATAAATACAAAAATGTGTTAAAGTGACTTACTTAAGATGAGCATTATATAACATTACTTTAGCTTTCTGTGTCTTTCTTATAAACATTTTTGCACATTCTGAATTTAACGTCTGGTGTTTCTATACATAGTTTTTATTTATTTTTATTTATTCAATTTCCCCCAGGATACATATATGCAAATTAGGATTCATTGGTCCAAACACAAAAAAGGAGTTATTGTTATTGTTGTTATTGTTTTAACTGCACCTAGGCCATTAAACCTAACCAAAAAATAATCGTAGTGTACAATAAGTAGCTTATTTTAAGTAAGTGTACCATGCATGCTTTTCTGAGTTTCCTGTTTGAATTACACACGTTGTAAGTGTCAGCTAAATAACACCGTACAAAAATGTCCATTCCATTTTCTTAAAGTCCAAAACCCACAGATATATTCAATTTAATATGATGTAAAAACTAAGGAATTCTTCATATTTTACATTCTGTTCTTATTCTATTTACATGTGTATAGACTCCTGCATTTACTTGCAATATTCTCTGCAACATTTAGCTTATTGTATTCATTTTTTTCTGACATATATATATAGTTTTACTTCATCTGCATTCCTTGCACATTGGTCTGCAACCTATTTTATTCTACTCTGTGTCTTTGTGCTCTATTTATATTGTATTTTAAAATGATTTGTATTGTTTTATCTCCTATTAAGTTGCATTGTTGGAGGAGCCTGGGACTTATTGAGCATATGACAACAAAGCCTTTGAATCTATTTGAAGGACTTTTGTGTAAAAAAATTAATGTAGTTGCAGTTCCTCCTCCGGGCCACAAGGGCGGCGCTGCGTGCTGTGACGCGCTTAAAAACAGCGCGGAAATCAAACCGTTTCCAGAGAGGAAGGAGAAATGAAACATAACAAACATGGCTGCTGAAAACCACAACAGAGCATTGAGTGAGTTTTCCCGAGTTCGAGCTGTCACTACGGGATGGATTGTGGACTTTATGTTCCTCAGTCTGTGTCGGAGATTCAAGGAGGGGAAGTTTGAAGAGTTCAACGAGATCATTCAGACTTTAGAGGGTGAGTTTTCCACCGATAACAACACTAACGGTAGCTAGCTTAGCTTACATTCAACCACAGTCAAGTTTACAAACAGACATAGATTATTAGCTGCTATAACCTTCTTATTATACATCCATGGCTATAACATATAAATAAACGCTTTATTATGTATACTATATGTAAAGATATCCAGCAGAAGTATACAAGTTTTTTAAGTTAGCTCCCCGTGTGGTTGGTCAAAATACTTTGGTCCTAAAGTACTCGACTACAAGTAAAAGTCCCGATTTTTATGTTAAAATGACAATAACATCAGTGTATTTTAAGAGTTAATTTACAGTATTAATGTGTACATTCAAGCCGCAACACACGAAGCTGAAGTTGGCTTTAGACTGGTAGTTAAGGGGAAAGTTAAGGGTTACTTAAATACTTTAAAATGTCTGCTCTTATCCTTAATAGATTCTTGACATTTTTTATATGTGAAATTAAGAAAAAAGGACATTTCATTGCCTCATTTCAAGTTAGGCAATGGTGGAAACAAAGTACTCTAGTCATGTTTGATGAAAGGTACCAAACTGGCATCAACATATACAAAAAAGTAAAAGTACTCTTGGCCCTTTTCAGATTTAATTTAATCATAATAGTGGGTGATAATTAAAGATAGAGGAATGCATGTCATGGTGCAGTTGTTGAAGTGGATTGTAAGTACATTTAGTGGAGAAACAATACTTATTTGGCAGTTAGATGTGCTAGAGAAGGCATAAATGAAACTACTCAAACACAGTACAAGTACCTGGCGTTGTTGCTGACAACAATTTTGTGTATTTCTGTTTTTCCAGCCATCACTGAGTGTCCGGCGAAGGAGCTCCATGAGGATAAAACGATGATCTGTGCCTTCCTCGCAAGAGTCATGCACGGCAAACAGTTAGGTAAGGAGTCGCAGTCAGAAAAGTAGACATCACTCTTGCACATATTTCTACACATGCATATGTTATTGTTTTGCATAAATACATTGTTAGAGAACTGTGTCATTCACATGCATGCATATTAGGGATGGGAATTTGAAAGCAAATGTATATTCGAATATTCGACCCCCAAAAAAAACGGTGAACCGAAATGTACATATCCTACAATAAAAATTAAAATGTGGGAAACATTTTTACAAAAATAAAATAATAATAATTTAATTTTGAAAAATAAATAAATACATGTTCAAGTAAGTATAGAAACCAAGTCGAATTTGTCAAATGTATTGAACTGGTGATCACAGTTTGAACAGTTGACAGCTATAGGCCTACAGCTTTCATGCTTAAAACATAACTTGGTTTTTAAATGAAAGAGGGATCATACACGCACAACATAACGGGTTAGGGTAACGTAACCCTATCACAACAGAGATCACCAACCTGTAACAGGGCCTATGCACAGACTGCAGCTATTCAATACTCATTCTTGTTTAAGAATATTAGCATGTCTACTCAGGGGAGAGGCGGGTGCGGAGGCGATTCACACTCAGGCCAGCTGTAGAGAAGACCCTCTCAGCTGGAATGTGGGCATAAGATGAGGTTTGAGTCTGCGTGATCTGCGTGTAGGGAGGGGCAGCAGCCATATCATTAGCTAGAACTAGATCTGATGGATTTGGACATAAACGCGAGTGAAGTATAACCGGACGCGAGAGAGAGAGAGATCAGCACCTGCAGCTCTGCCCGCTGTGAGGGACCGGTGAGCGGAGCAAAACACACCTTTAGACCTAACACACTTAGCTATGGCACTGTCGTATACATTGAATTATTCCATTTGATCATATGTAATCAACTTAGGCTCCACTCCAAAAAAAAAAAAAATAATAATTACAATAAAGATATTCATAACTCATATTCGAATACCTGAATAATTTTGAATATTCTATTAATCGTTCCCATCCCTAATGCATATATGCAAATACATGCTTAAAACTAAGCCTCTTTTGACCGGTTTCTACTTTTTACAGATCACATTTCTGACATGCTACTAAAACACTGATTTGGGATCTGTTTACACTTTATGGCTGAGGATGTGAAATTGGTAGCAGCTCAGATAAAAATCCTGTAAAATGCAGAGATATGAGAGACATGCCATCACTGTTTTGATTTGCTTAAACAATGAGAAACCAGAAAGGTGACTTAAAGCTACAATTCCTGGTTTTAAGTGGTATGGTATGCTTCTTTTCTCTTCATACACACCTAAGCTAACCTCCTGTCTTCACCGTGTAATTCCCTGCTTCTCTCCAGATGTCCAGTTTGAAGACAATGAGGACATGTTGCCTCTGATGTCTGCGGCCAAAATCTGGTCTGCTATCAAGCACACAGTGGCAGACCAACGTTTGTTCAGGGACATCCTGGAGCTTTTGTTTGTCCAGGTAATCACACAAGGATCTAAAGAGGGGTGAAGGATCTCCAGATGTGTTTTTAAATGTTATTTAAAGGGGACCTATCATGCAAAATGCACTTTTGTACGTCTTGTATACATGAATATGTGTCCCCGGTGTTCCAGGGAACTCACCAAGTGTCAGAAAACACAACCCTCTCTATTTTCCTCCATACCCAAATCTCTAAAAAAGGGGCTGCAACGGATCTGATCAAAACTGATCCAGATTTGAACACTGTCCTGACGTCAGGACGGTGGCGCTACGGCTATTGGGCCAACTCCACCAATCAGGAGGAGACAGCCACGGACATTGCCGTTCGAAAGCGCTGGAGACGCTGTAGTACATATGCCAGGCCTGTAGATGGTGCTGTTCTCACTGAATCAGCCCTTGCTAAAACAGAGATAGAAATTGTCAAATTGAGCGAAATGAGGCATGGCTAAAATGCATGATCTGTTTGGTATTTTGAAGGGAAAAAAAGTATAAATATGCCTTATATAGGTATGGTCCTACACTATATTATTCAAATATAGCATGATAGGTCCACTTTAAGTACTTCTGGAGATGCTGAGCTATAAGGAATAAGCATGGTTCTGATGTCACTTGTTCTTATTTCTGATGTGTTTCTTCCCAGTCTGTCACCGTGTGCTTGATATCAGACCAGACATCTCATGCCTGCTTGGCCCTCAAGTGGTTTGAGAAGAACTATACATTACCACAGGTCTGTGTTCCCATTACTCTCTTTTCTTCTCCAGAGCACTCTCTCAAAACTGGAATACTTTAAGGCCTGGAATGGTTGATTTTAATGCTTTACAACGTTACATTTTTCAACAGAACCTGTGTTCCAAGGTGTCGTCGATGGTGACGAAGAAGGACCTTCGCAACCCGCTCCTCAATTCCTACAGCTTCACCCGCCTGCTGGAGACAGTTAAGACTTACCTGGACGCCTACCTGGAGAAAAACCCCTCCGACTACCTTGTCAAGGTGAGCCTAATGTACATACAATGTGTAGAAAAGGACTCAAAAAACTTGTAACTGAAGCTTATTTGGTTGATGGTGTTTCAACAGATCGAGCTTGGTATATTTAGACACTAGAACAATAAGAGAGAATTTATAATATGACCTTTTTAAAGATTAGTTGTGCAGAAAGTCTTACTCTGTTACTTAGACATGACTTTATTCATGATGAGAGCAAACATGTATACACATAACTTCATTTTAACTTGTATACGTTCTTTGATCCCTAAAAGGATTAAAGACTTGTACAATTTAGCTGATTTTAAGATGACAATATCTTCAGTTACACATCATTTAATTGGCATATACATTGTACACAAAGATTAAGACACAACTCGCGATTAGAGACTCTGAAGGCCAGATCCTTACGAGGCGAAAAGGAAAGACGGTGATGATCATAAAAGTTGTAAAGATCTTCTAAAAAGTCCGGAGGCAGTTTCCTGTTTGACTAATACATCATGTATTAGTCAAACATGTCCATTGGAGGTCAAGGTGTAACAAACATAAACCTTTTTTGACCCTGTGTGCAGAGTAATGACCAGCTGAAGGTGCTGATGTGACATTATCACTCATAGTTAATTGACAATTTGTCATCAGAATGAGTTGAGAAGGGCAGAGCGCTCCACAGGGTCTAATAAACACTGATTTACATACCAAGGTTACACTAAGAAGGGTGTTTTAATGACAGGCCTCATTAGTCCTGCTTTCATTAGAGCAACACTTATTGAACCTGGAAGTTAATTACTTTGGAAGAGTATGGAAAGGTAATATTAAGTTACGTGTGTGTGTGTGTGTGTGTGTGTGTGTGTGTGTGTGTGTGTGTGTGTGTGTGTGTGTGTGTGTTAATGTCGGCTTCTTCGTGCATCAGGAAGCCACAAAGATGCTGCAGGCGTCGCCGGGAAGCGAGAAATCAGAGGACGACTTGACGCCAGACGACTTGACGCCAGGCGACTTGACGCCAGGCGACTTGACGCAAGACGACTTGACGCAAGACGACGTGACGCAAGACGACGCGACGCAAGGCGACGCGACGCAAGGCGACGCGACGCAAGGCGACGCGACGCAAGGCGACGCGACGCAAGGCGACGCGACGCAAGGCGACGCGACGCAAGACGACGCGACGCAAGACGACGCGACGCAAGACGACGCGACGCAAGACGAAAACATCCAAACAACAAAGAACAGAAAGTAGGAAACAACCCCGAGTGTATTTACTTCCTTTTCCACGTTATTCCCTTTCTGTTATATGAACTTAAGGACATTTGTGTTTGGTAGATGATTTCTTTCTTGTAACAATGCCTTTGGGCAATAAATGACAATCTTATACCGTTGGAAAGCCTGTTTTCTTACCTTTCCAACGGTACCACATTTGTGAGGAACGAGCATTTGTGGGATGAGCAGCAGAGCTGAGTATGAGGGGTGCGCCCATGAAACATGTGACATTGGAAAGGTAAGAAAACAGGCTATTGCCAAAAAGCATTGTTACAACATAGAAATCATGCATGTCCTTACTTTTTCTGCTTCTCTCGTTGTGTAGAAATGCATCAAGGCTGCGTGGTTTTAAGCACCTTGAGATGACGTTGTTTTAAAGTGTAAATGAAATGTATTTATATGATATGGTTATTAATAATGATCGATGCGTCCACAGAACAAAACGGAGACTTTTGGCCACTAACTTTATGGAGGACTGGGAAATCGATTCGTGCCGGAAGCCTTTTCTCTCCATCAAGAGAATCCCAGAGAACGGTGAGTTTGATTTATCCTCTGCCTTTTTGTCATTTGTATTTAAAACAATAAGTAGCTTGTCTCTAATGTTATTTATAAACGTGTTGAACCTCCCTCGATCAGACGTATCTCAGGTCACATGTCAGAAGTCGATGGAAACCTCCACGATCCTGAAGAAAAGAAAATCCCCTCGGGTACATTTAAAGAATCCCACATCAATACGAAGCTCAAATGCTACCTTTGATTAGCGCAGGATTCCCTGACATATATATAATGTGTTTATATATTTCAGAAATGGACCGATAAGCTGGACCACCACTTGAAGCGTGGAGTCAAGCGTCACGGCGTGGGGAAGTGGGCGCAAATGTTGCTGGATTTAGATTTGAACTTTGAAGGGCGCACCGGCGTGATGCTCAAAGACCGCTGGAGGACTCTGGTGAAGTATCATCCAGACTAAAGAGACCACAACTTGTTACTTTAATTCAATTCAAAAGCACCTCTTTTTTGAGAGGTTAAAACAATAGTTTCTGACCTTAAAAGATCCATGTTTTTTGATTTGCTATTTGATGTTGTGTGTTCCTTTGCTGCTGTGCCTATGCTAACCACCAGAGGGCAGCACAGAGCTACCTTTTCGCCCTCTATGAGGGTTTTTTTTTTTTTTCAAAGATGTTATTGTTTAAGTTAAAAATGTATGGCAGAAATATTGTTCAAAAAAGGAATACAACAGTGGTTTGTTACAATAAAAATCTGCAAAAACAACTTATGAATATGAAGCGCTTAATGTGATTAAAGAGGTGAAATACTGTACAAGCTACAACATGGATGTGAACATGCTTTGATATCAACGTGGAGCACAATTAGTTTTAAAGGATGTTTTGAAGTGTGGTTGTATGAGGTACTTCTCCACAGTCAGTGTACAAACTACAGTCCTTTCTATCTGTAATTGTACCTTGAACTATTGTGTGACTTAAGTGTTTGAATTCACCAAAGTCACACTAACACAACAAAAACATCATATTTTAAGGCAGCGTTGGAGCAGCAACTCCGGTTTTCTTCGAGGTAAAATGACTGTTTTCATCAATGGAGTCTGTCTGGTGGCTTTGATATAAAAATGCACGCTTTTTTAAGGTTTCTACAATATGCTTTCTGCTCCTTCTGTTAACAGCAGTACTTTTCTTAGCTGGAAATCCTGTGTGCTTCTCCAAACTGCATCTACTGTGGGTTTAAAATACAAATATGGAGAAGTCCTTCACACCACCTCACTTCAAACCCTCCCTTGAAGTCTGTTCTGACTGAGAGCCTGCAGGGTTTCAGCCTCTCTGATGAGGGTTTGTTTGGCTGCTGAATGTGTGTTTTATAGGATGTCTGTGGTGCTGTGTGTGGATCAGATGAAGACGAAGCTGTGTTGGGGCAGACAGTCGCACCGCTGGGTTTTCTGGATCTTCTTCCAGGTCCCGCTGCACTGATGGTTCCCGACCGCCTGCCAGTGGAGCAGAACTTCCCTGAAACACACACACAAACATTGGATGGTTACACACTGTCTGCATAAAGTTAGATTACTATATTTAATATGGGATTGATAACATCGAGGTCTGATAAGATCCAGTAACATCTGTCAACTACGGTCCTTGAGGTAGAGGCTGCATTGAGTTATATCCAGTATTTTAAAGGTCCTTTTTACTGGTTTGAGTTCATTTGGGTTTGCGTTAAATGGCAAAACTATGTAAAACAAATGCAAATGCTATCAGGAAATTATTAAAATGACACCGCACAGACTACAACCAACTATGCAGCATGAAATGTTTACTTTACACACACTTACTGGCACTTTTTAGGATTATTAAACTAGTAGAATATTGACAATACAATCTTATAAATACAGAGACATGTTTAAGATTTGCATAGTTTCACACTGTCTTCATGAAGTTGGATTATTATATTTAATATGGGATTGATAACGTCTAATAATATCCGTTAACATCTGCATCAACTA
The DNA here is from genome assembly GCF_902827165.1 of Trematomus bernacchii. Taxonomy (NCBI): domain Eukaryota; kingdom Metazoa; phylum Chordata; class Actinopteri; order Perciformes; family Nototheniidae; genus Trematomus; species Trematomus bernacchii. Next base: position 7,232,920 of record NW_022987616.1, on the reverse strand, counting down.
CGGTCCTTGAGGTAGAGGCTGCATTTAGTTATATGCGGTATTTTAAAGGTCCTTTTTACTGGTTTGAGTTAATTTGGGTTAAATGGCAAAACTAGAAAGTAAAACAAATGCAGTTGCTATCAGGAAATGAATTACAATGACACAGCACAGACTACAACCAACTATAGAGCAACACATGTTTACTTTACACACACTTACTGGCACTTTTTAGGGTTAGAATATTGTCAATACAATCTTTTAAAAAGGATAGTTATTGTACATTTGGCAGCACTTTCCAATATGTGTCCAATATATGTTTACACTGGAATTATAATTCATGTTTTAAATAGTCTGATTTATACTTTTGCACAAAATTGCACATAAATCTTAATTTTGAATCCTGCCGACCAATCCAAAACTCTTCTAGAAATAGTGGGGGCTTTTTGGGGGTGGGGAGTTTATTTAAATAGGGATGATGTGGGCTATAGTTTTCTTAAATTTAGGAGAGTATAATATTAGTTTCAGAGTTTTTTTATTTTTTTATAGCTAGGTTAAAAAAAAATGCTTCCATATAAACGTATTGCAGGCAGCCTAGTTTTTAAAGAAGGGGAGAAAGACTATCAGCTGAGGTTGCAATATCAGACGTGCAAATGTGATATCTAAACACACACACACACACACACATACCATGAATACATCACTTCAGGGGACATTACATTGACTTACATGCATATCCTCGAGACTTATCCTAACCTTAACCATAACCAACACATGCCTAACCCTAACCCTAACCAAGTCTTCACCCTAAAATTAATGATTCCCCTCATGGGCACCTCCATTATGTCCCCATAAGGGGGGTGAGTCCCCACACGTGACTGTGTAAACAGATTTAGGTCCCCACAAGGATGGTAATGCTAGGCCACAGTTACTTGTAGTTTACTTGAGTATTTCCATTTTCTGCTTCTTTCTACTCCACTACAGTTCAGAGATAAATGGTGTTCTTTTACTCCAGTACATGTATTTAATACCTGCTGGATGTGCCACACACACACACACACACACACACACACACACACACACACACACACACACACACACAGGTTCATAACTCCATACTTGTCGTCCTGCAGGCCGTCTCCCTGGCAGCGTCCCGAGTTGTTCTTCATGGCCGGAGGTTCACACGCCACACACACTTTGTACCCCTCTGTGATGTAGCGCATCCAGTGTGTGTGTGGCTGGTTCTGCACCGAGCAGTGGGGGGTCCGGGACTGAAAGGTGAACTCCACACAGAACCTGAGGGGGTCACACACACTCATTACTGCAATATCAGGAGCCATTAATCATCTGATTACTCTGTCCTACACATTTGAGATCCTGTTCATTTTTAACTAGCTTTAGTATCTACATGAATGATGATGAAGTGTTCCCCTACATGTTGTTGTTGTTGACATTTCTTCTGCTAATTAAGCTGATTGTTGAAGTGTTAAGCTTTAGGCAGGGCACGTTTATTTATATAGCACCTTTCAACACAAGGCAATTCTAAGTGCACACATTTGAGTTGCCTGTACTCCACTTCATCTCAGACGTAATTTGTTTTTTTACTTTTGCAGATTTTTGTACACAAGCTGAAGGATGAAGTGTTCCCCTACATGTTGTTGTTGTTGACATTTCTCCTGCTTATTAAGATAAATGAACGGTTTACTTCTTATAAGCTCAATAAAGCCTCTTAGATTAGTTGAAAATGCATCGTCACAAAGCTGAGAAACACTTGAAAACATGTGTAGATTAAACTAAATCGCAAATACATGCTGCAGCGATATTACTTAACAAACATGATATAGTGTATATGACTAACAGAAAACATAGAAAGCTGTAATTAAATCTCTTACTTGCAGTGGAGTATTTTCAAAGTGTAGTATTTGAACTCTTTCTCAAGGTAATTATCCTATTACTTCTTCTACCGCTCATAAACGCACACAATAGCAGGACGTTATCAGCCATGAGGAATTTGCTCCATAATGCGGTATAATAAAATGTGAATAAACATATTTCAGCCCATGGCCACCCTGCAGGCTGCACACATTAACTCACATAATGTGATCTGGATCTTTTGTGCTTTTCATGAGAGGGTCCTTATTAAAGTATTCAGTTTCAAAGGGTTGTGGGCGCTTCTCTCAGCTCTGCTTCACTGTTCTGATGCTTTGTGGACAGACATCCAGGTGAGCAAACAGCTACTGCCCACACACACACACACACACAGACACACTCACACACACACACAGACACACTCACACCCACACACACACACACACACAGACACACTCACACACACTCACACTCACACTCACACACTCACACTCACACAGACACACACACTCACACACACACACACACACACACACACACACACACACTCACACACACTCACAGTTATGTTCTGCAAAATGGTTGCACAGGATAATGCTAAAATGAACTTTTCACCTCTTGAATTAAAAAAATATGAGTTTGTTTGCAGAGTGTATGTGTGCAGGATGCTGTGAAACCTACTCACACACACACACACACACACACACACACGTGCACACACACAGAGACACACACACACTCACAGACATGTACACACACTCACACTCACACACACACGTACACACACACACACACGTACACACACACACACACAGACACTCACACAGACTCACACAGACACACACACACACACTCACACAGACACACACACTCACACAGACACACAAACACTCACACATACACACACACACACACACACACAGACACTCACACACACTCACACAGACACACACACGTACACACACTCACACAGACACACACACGCGCACACACACACACACACTTATGTTCTGCAAAATGGTTGCACAGGATAATGCTAGATTGAACTTTTCCCCTCTTGAATTTGAAGAAATATGAGTTTGTGAGTTTAGTTTTTCTCAGAGAGTGTGTGTGTGTGTGTGTGTGTGTGTGTGTGTGTGTGTGTGTGTGTGTGTGTGTGTGTGTGTGTGTGTGTAGGAGGATGTGAAACCTACCCGGGGTCGAGGGGGTTTCCATATTTGTCGTGTTTGGGCCTCCCTTTGCCAAACTCCATGCTGGTGATGAATGCAGGGCCTGATAAGAGACAACAATTCAGTGTTATATAAGGAGGTAAAGCCATTTAAAGGGAAAGGTAACCCCGAAATACAATTATATTTATCTTTTTACCTATTATACTACCTTTAGTTCAACATTTATAGTTTAAATGTTGGTTTTTATTTTATTTTTCAGAGTAATTTGTCAGTTTTTTCTCAATTTCTCACTTTGTTATATATTTATGTTTCTTGTAAACATTACCTTTTATTTTTAAATGTTTTAATTATAACTGTGTTTACCTATGCACCATTATGCACCAAAGCAAATCCCTTATATGTTCAATATATCAGTTGTAGAGATGTTGGCTTAATCTGAAACGTAATGAAACTAAAAATGTATTTTAAAAACGTTTCTCTTTCCAGAAATCACGACCCAGTTACTCAACATTACCCACAAGCGTTGTTGTGAGAGTCTCATGGAGGAACTACTATCTAGAAGCATCTGCTCGTGCAATAAAAGCACTTCAGGTAAAACGAAACACATTGAAATGTTGAGGTAAACTGTCCCTTAAGGCTATGGGAATAATGTGTGTGTGTGTGTGTGTGTGTGTGTGTGTGTGTGTGTGTGTGTGTGTGTGTGTGTGTGTGTGTGTGTGTGTGTGTGTGTGTGTGTGTGTGTGTGTGTGTGTGTGTGTGTGTGTGTGTACCTGCATTGTGTGTGTGTGTGTACCTGTGTTGTGTGTGCGTGTGTGTGTGTGTGTGTGTGTGTGTGTGTGTGTGTACCTGCGTTGTGTGTGTACCTGCGTTGTGTGTGTGTGTACCTGTGTTGTGTGTGTGTGTGTGTGTGATGTGGTGTGTGTGGTGTGTGTAACCTGTCGTTGTGTGCACAGTGTTCTCCCCGCAGGTCTCTGGTACTCCCCAGCAAGCCTCTCTGTTTGCCAATCAGATTAGGACACGCCCCCCCGCTGTTAAACTACGGGCCTGATATCCGATCTCCACGTTTCTGACCCTGAATCCATCACGTGAAGGCATGGCAGGAACTCTGCAAACAGGCCGCTCCAAAAACTCATTCAACTCACTGAGGCAGTCCTGAGCTTGAGACGGTTGACAGGATGCTAGAGGAGAGAGAGATAGAGAGATAGAGAGAGAGAGAGAGAGAGCAGAGTAGATAGATCGAGAGCAGATAGAGAGAGAGAGAGAGAGAGAGAGCGATGAGTAGATAGAGAGAGAGGAAGAGAGAGAGAGAGAGAGAGAGAGAGAGAGAGAGAGAGAGAGAGAGAGAGAGATTAATACATGACATCCTCTGTGCTTTGAAACTCATACATTGGACTGTTCACACTTCTGATTCACAGCTTTCTTGCAGACTTCGCTGTGAAAAGATTCAAGGCTTTTATTGTCATTTGTACAGATGGGATTGGGATGAATAAAGTACTTCTTATCTTATCTCCTCCAACAGTGCAACACAATAATACAGATAAAAATAGATCAGAAATAGTGCAAGAATATATATATATACAAGTAATTGGAATATGATATATTAGATAAATAGTTTTCTTAAGTTGCAAACAGATGAATGTGTATGGATGTTCTTTCAGAAGTGCAGGTGTTAAACAGTTCAGCATGGAGGGATAATTTAGGACCAATGAAGCATGGATTGAGACCTGCAGAGTTACAGCTTCCTGCTCCACTCTGAGTTGTTTGAGAACATGCCAGAGTCCTGTGATTCCTCTCTTCCAGAAATCAAGCTTTGATGCATTAAGCATGCAGATTTAGTCTCCGCCGACCTATGACACATATTATGCACGCTCGGCTCGTTTGACTGGAACTGTAATTGCTAGAAATGATCGACAGACTCACATTCTTCAAATAGTTTGACTAATTCCATTATGTGAGCCAGTGCACTGAAATGAGGTTAGACACAGAGCTGATATTCAGAGAACTGGGGATTGTCTTCATTGTTATGTAGCAGAGATTACACAAGAAAATACGTGTTGACATTGTGCAGAAGTTTGAGCACAATCTGCTGGGATGGGTCAGAAGAGATAAGCAGTTTCTGGACATATCTTTATCTTCTGTCTGATCATTTCCCTTTAAAGGGGACCTATCATGCAAAATGCACTTGTGTACGTCTTTTCTACATGAATATGTGTCCCCGGTGTTCCAGGGAACTCACCAAGTGTCAGAAAACACAACCCTCTCTATTTTCCTCCATACCCAAATCTCTAAAAAAAGGGGCTGCAACGGATCTGATAAAAACAGATCCAGATTTGAACACTGTCCTGACGTCAGGACGGTGGCGCTACGGCTATTGGGCCAACTCCACCAATCAGGAGGAGACAGCCACGGCCATTGCCGTTCGAAAGCGCTGGAGACGCTGTAGTACATATGCCAGGCCTGTAGGTGGTGCTGTTCTCACTGAATCTGCCCTTGCTAAAACAGAGCTAGAAATTGTCAAATTGAGCGAAATGAGGCATGGCTAAAATGCATGATCTGTTTGGTATTTTGAAAAAAAAAAAGTATAAATATGCCTTATATAGGTATGGTCCTACACTATATTATTCAAATATAGCATGATAGGTCCACTTTAAGGTAAGGTGAGGTTTATTTATATAGCAAATCTTTTGAGACACAGGCAATTCAAAGTGCTTTACATCAAACATTAACACTTAATAAGAAGACAACAATGGACATAAATGGAATAACAGATTCATAAAAAACATGTATAAGAGATACAGAATAGTTTAAACACAACATTGTAAATACAGAAGGTGCTAAAACAAGTTAAAAGACTTCTGGGTATGCAGCTGTTTTTAGCCTCGACTTAAAACAACTCAGCGTTGGCAAGAAACAATCTCAATCTTTATTTATTTATATAGCACATTTAAAACAACCTCAGTTGACCAAAGTGCTGTACAGGGAGTAAATACAATATAAAATAACACAGTAGGATTACAATAACTAGAAGCATATAAAAACACATACAAATGTCAAAATGTTATGTTTAACTAGTCAGGGTTATCTCCCTCTGGTATCATGTTGATCACCTGCAGAGATGGCAACAGTACACACATCCTTTACTCAAGTAGAAGTACAGATACTCGTGTTTAAAAATACTCTGGTAAAAGTAGAAGTACTGACTAAACTTCTTTACTCAAGTCAAAGTAAAGAGGCTTTGAAATGTACTTCAGTAAAAAGTACCCATAACTAGCAGCTGTTTTAAAGAGTACCTGACCTCCCTTTATATTAATAGAACAATAATGTCATTGTTAGCTAATGAATGTTTCCATGCTGAACAACGGCAACATGACAACGTTTTCATTGGTCCCTCTTCTTTAGAGAAGACCAGGAAATGATGGATACACGGATCGTGTTCAAATCAATAGGCACGCAATGACTCTAAATAATAATGATCACGCCACCAAACACACATTCAAACTAAAGGAACCAGCCTGTTTGGGAAATGTGAGAAGTAGAAAGTACAGGTATTTGGGTTCAACATGTGAGAAGTAGAAAGTACAGGTATTTGTGTTCAACATGTAAGAAGTAGAAAGTACAGGTATTTGGGTTCAACATGTAAGAAGTAGAAAGTACAGGTATTTGTGTTCAACATGTGAGAAGTAGAAAGTACAGGTATTTGTGTTCAACATGTAAGAAGTAGAAAGTACAGGTATTTGTGTTCAACATGTAAGAAGTAGAAAGTACAGGTATTTGTGTTCAACATGTAAGAAGTAGAAAGTACAGGTATTTGTGTTCAACATGTAAGAAGTAGAAAGTACAGGTATTTGTGTTCAACATGTAAGAAGTAGAAAGTACAGGTATTTGTGTTCAACATGTAGGAAGTAGAAAGTACAGGTATTTGTGTTCAACATGTAAGAAGTAGAAAGTACAGGTATTAGTGTTCAACATGTAAGAAGTAGAAAGTACAGGTATTTGTGTTCAACATGTAAGAAGTAGAAAGTACAGGTATTTGTGTTCAACATGTATGAAGTAGAAAGTACAGGTATTTGTGTTCAACATGTAAGAAGTAGAAAGTACAGGTATTTGTGTTCAACATGTAAGAAGTAGAAAGTACAGGTATTAGTGTTCAACATGTAAGAAGTAGAAAGTACAGGTATTTGTGTTCAACATGTAAGAAGTAGAAAGTACAGGTATTTGTGTTCAACATGTATGAAGTAGAAAGTACAGGTATTTGTGTTCAACATGTAAGAAGTGGAAAGTACAGGTATTTGGGTTCAACATGTAAGAAGTAGAAAGTACAGGTATTTGTGTTCAACATGTAAGAAGTCAAAGTAATAAGTCGTCAGAAAAATAAGTAGTGGAGTAAAGTACTGATACCAGAAGAATGTACTTAAGTACAGTACCGAAGTATTTGTACTCTTCTACTTCCCACCTCTGGTAGAAGGTGTGTGCAAAAAATACAAATGTCACAATGTTATGTTCAACTAGTATTGCAAGAATCAGGGTTATCTCACACCTCAGGTTATCTCCCTCTGGTAACGTGTTGTTAAGGTGTGTGTGTGTGTGTGTGTGTGTGTGTGTGTGTGTGTGTGTGTGTGTGTGTGTGTGTGTGTGTGTGTGTGTGTGTGTGTGTGTGTGTGTGTGTGTGTGTGTGTGTGTGTGTGTGTGTGTGTGTGTGTCAGTGTGTGTCAGAAAGTGTCAGAAAGCAAACACGTGTGATTCATACACACTCTCTGAAACGTAACAATAGCTGTGATATAATTCACAAAAGGGCAGCAGAATATATGAACTGTCAAATTGATATTGCCACACAGGAGCAGGCATTGTGAAGTATTCCTCTCTTCAGGTAAAATAGCAGACTCTCCTGAACTCTCACCTGGGCACTCGGTGAAGTAATCGAAGCAGCAGTCCCGGGTCTTATCGCAGCTTTTATCGCAGAAACAAGTCCCGTACACCCGGTCCATCCTCCAGTCGGTGGTCACGCAGCTCAGGTCTCTTCCTCTGCAGCATTTCCCCGAACATCCACCGGACACCAGGAGGATGTTCCCCACAGAGGAGACGAGGAGAAGCAGAACACTAACCCTAAACTCTGCAGAGGACCCCATGCTGAGGGGGGCAACAGAACAACCTCTTTCCCTTCTCTCAGTGTGTGTTCCCTCTCATGACCGTGAGGTGGGAACTCCAGCCCTTGTGACCTGTCTTACAGCTCAGAGAGAGTCCCAGTGAGGAGGGAGGAGACACCAGAGGGAGGGAGGAGAGAGGGAGGAGG